>NW_011934129.1:67148-112924 GCF_000733215.1 Auxenochlorella protothecoides
GGGTCAGGGTCGGACCTGGGATACATTTAGGTGCAGACTGTGGCTGAGAGGGAGCATGCTGTATATCTCACAACCAGGCCCTGTGCTGCCATGGACCCCGAGGGTGGTCACCCCTGCATGATGGCAGTGGTGCCCTGCCCTGGCCTCGGCACGGGACTCAACCAGGTGCCACGTCCTCTGCCCTCTCCCGCGCCTATCGCTTGGCCCCTGGCTTCAGGCACACAACATCAGTACACTCCATTCGTTTGCTTAAACACCCCTGACTGCCCATCTTTTCCTACAAGTCAGATCCCCTGCCTTTCCCCCCAACCCCCCTCCCCCCACCACACCCTTTCCCCGCCCGCGCAGGCTTCAGCGAGTCGGTGCAGGTGTTCAGCGCGGCGGACACTAACTACCCCGTGAACGCGGCACGCTGTTGCACGCCCTCCCTCCTCCTCTCCAACGGCGACGCCTGGGAGCTGGAGCGCTGCGCCTGCTCCCCCGGCGATCCCGGCGCCGACCCCTCCGTGTCCTGCGGCGGCACCAACACCCACAGGCTGCTGGCCGGGTACGCAGACCGCCGCGCCACGCCGCTGGGCCAGTCGGTGCCCGTGGCCCCCGCTGACTGCTGCGCGCTGTGCCTGTCGCGCCACTTCCACCCCATGTCCCAGTGCGACGACCTGGCCAACTGCAACGAGCGCGGCGTGTGCAACCTGGGCGCCTGCGACTGCTTCCAGGGCTGGGCCGGTCCGGACTGCTCGGCACGCGACGCGCGCGGCGGCCGAGGGCGCGGCGTGCCCGGCTGGGCCATCACCCTCATCGTCCTGGCGGGCCTGCTCGTGGCCTCCCTGTTCATCCTGGTGGGGGGCCACGTGCTCAACCTCCTCGGCGAACGTGTGGGTGAGTGGTGACGCTGGTGGGGTTTTGAGGGAGGGGGGCCGCGGTGAGTCCCCGCGCCGGCAGACCCGGGGGCGCTGGGGTCTGTGCGCCCAGCGTGGGCCTGCATCCCCGAGTCCTGTGCGACTCCGCCCCATCACGGGCCAAACGCACCGCCCCGCGCGCCCTCGCAGACGCGGCGGCGGGGCTGGCCGGCGACCCCGACTCGCCCCGCGCGCCCCTGCTCATCCGCATCGACGCCGGCGACGCCGGGTCGGTGGGGTCCCAGGATTCCGACAGCGACGCGTCGGACGCGGAGGACGGGCAGCTGGCGCGGCGCATCGCGGCCGCCATCCATACCCTGAACACGGGGGCGCCTGGGGGCCTGGGAGGGGGTCTGGAGGCGAGCGACGCGGGGCCGGGGACGGGCGGGGACGGCCCGAGGCGCTCCCCGAGCGCCGGCCCGCAGGACGATCTGGAGGGTGGTACCCTCCGGACTGTGCCCCCTGCTCAGACGGCCGACCCGGGCGGCCCAGACCTCGCAGCGGCGCCAGACTCTGCAGCGGCGCCGCACGCCGCGGCCGCGCAAGCCCCCGGACCCCCCGCCGCCCCCTACAGCGAGGGACCCGCCAGCGGGATCGCGACCAAGTCCGCCGCGCAAGGGACCCGCGGCGGCTGCAGCCTGGGGCGCGACTGCGCGGTGTGCATGGTGCGGGAGTGCCAGGTGGTGCTGGTGCCCTGCGGCCACACCTGCCTGTGCAGGCGGTGCAGCCGGAAGCTCCAGCGCTGCCCCATCTGCCGCAAGGACATCGCGCGGCGGCAGCGGCTCTTCCTGTAGACAACGCCGTCGGGGCCTGATTCACAAGGCCGATCTGTACACTTCTGTACCCCAGCAGGGAGGCACACCCACCTGCACTCGCTTGCCATTCACGTCACTTGCGCCAAATGTACCCCTGCACTGTGATGCAAGCCCAGCAATGTTGCTTGTTTGCATTTCCGTTGATCCCACGGGACAACCCTCCCGCAAGTACATCCTCAGGTGTGATGGCCTCAGCTATGTGACTGCAGCAGCGTTGCTTCATATGTATTCTGCAAGAGTGTCAGGGTCGGCAGGGCGGAGTGAGGGGCAGCCTTCAACAGGGAGGCAACTTGTCGGTATACTGTAAAGAGTGGAAAGATCAAGCACGAGCTGTATGGGTTCTGTAAGACCTGAATCCAATATGTTGCAACACAGGCACGAAGCAAAATACTCCCTCACTCAGCCGTTTACGGGTCAATGTGGGTGTCTGTCCAGGTCAAGCACTGGCAGGCGTGGGCGCCCGACAGCACAGGCTCAGAAATCTGCGCTGCTGCCGCGCTTTCCTCCCTTGCCCCTCCGCAGGCTGCTTCGCTGCCGAGGCATGCAGCTGGCCAGGCACCCGTTGCTCGTCCAGGGACGCTTCTCCCAGCTTGCTCGGGAGCAGCGTCCCGCCGTGGCTGGTGGTGCGGCGATGGGTGCCCCGCACGAGCCCTGTTGCGTCCAGGGGCTCCCCCGACGCCCTTTCCAAGAAGTTGTCAAGGAGCTCCCCCGCCTTTGCAAAGGCCAGCGCAGACTGCGCCTCAGGCGGCCGGTCGTCGCCTGCCGATCTGTGACCGCGGTAGGTCGAGGAGTGTTGCGCAGGGTTGCTCCTGCTGCCCTGGGACGCGTTTGGTTCGATCTTCAGGATGCCAGCACCTGAGTTTGAGGCAGGGTAAGGGGAAGATAAGTTTGCAGCATGACTGTGGTCATATGAGGATGTTTTCTGACTTGGAGGTGCAGGATACGCATGCAACATGGCAAACGTAAAGGATGGCGCGACAGTTGCTTATCTTTCATCCATCCACTCCTGTCCACAACACCCTCAACGGCCCGATCCCCACTGACCTGTCAGCCCGAGCAGCAAGCTGACGGAGGCGGTGTTGAAGGATTCGACAACCATGCTCCCCATGCTTTGAGCCACTCGGCTGGGCCCACGCGAGAGGGCAGGCGGCAGTGGTCCTGCAAGACGAGCCCCAGGTGAGACTTGTGGGCAGGGGATTGTGTGCACGACGGGGTGGCTGCTAGCCAAACTCATCTACGTGATGACGAGTAGCGCCAGGGAATGGAAACAGCAGCACAGCGCAGCACAGATACTCCAAACTGGGAAAGCAAACCTGAGGTCCAGATGTCATGACGGTCCCAGCTCTCAGCCCTCGCTGAATTGCTCCACTCAGCCTGAACAAGAATGTAAGTCCGATGTCAAATCGCCGGGCCAAACACCTCCGCGCCCCCCCAGGCAGGTCATGCAGTGATTGCATAGATCTCCACTTGAAGCCCTCGTATTGCATGCTGCTAGCTGTGGCCGCTTTTGGTTGCCCATCAATATGGCCCTGACAATGGACACCAAGCCGCCAGCCACCCTGCAGACCTGTTCAAATTCTGCAGAACCCTGACCCCGCTTCGATCTGGGTGAGACTCTTTCGGAGGAGAACCCGAGTGCATCGACCCAGGTCCTGACCCAGCGTGGCAGGGTACTGAGCTTCGGGCCCTCCATGCCGGTCGTGGTCTCTGGCGGCGGGGCTCCTGCCGCGGCCCCGCTGTACAAGCAGGCAGGGCGCGGCGCATCGGCCGTGCGAGGCTTAGGGCTGCTGAAGGACTCAGATTCCCCCTCCCGCGCATCCCTGCACGGGTGTGAGATTTGGAGGGCGGCTGCAGTGCTGTGACAGGCTGAACTCTGTGGGGAGTGCTGGCCGACGTGCCCTCGCGGGTAGCAAACTCCATGCTGGCAGTGCACCAGAAGCCGCACGAGGTTTCCCTGGCAAACAGTATCAGGCGCTGCCAAGGCCACGACCCCTGAAAGTACCCACTGGAGAGCGGCTCACATGTACTCTGTGGCTGCTGGGGTGACGGAGGCGGAGTGCACCGACGCGTCGGGGGTAGAGGGCGTCGCGGGAGTCGGCCCCGGCCTCCTTCCCTCCCAGGTCGGGCGCGGGGAGGTCTGGCCCGAGTCCGACGCGGCCTCCATCCAGGGCACGCCCATGCCCACCTGCGGCCTGCCGGCCAGAAGACGCCAGCCCTCCCCCGCCGCCAGGCACTTTTGTCGGTAGGTGCACCAGGCCCCCACGATGGAGGGCAGCCGGCTGCGGGCGAGGGGTTGAGGGGGGCCGAGGACCTGCTGAGTGCTCCATGGGTGCCCCAGATGCTGCGGCCAGCCCGCAGAGCGACAGGCAGAGGCACGGCCCGGCGACCGGCAATGACCTTTCCTCCCCCCGAGCCCAGAGTCGGGAGTCACGCGCTGACTCACCGGTATGTCGCGGCCAGCTGGTCCTTCACGATCCCCTCCACGATGCGGCCCAGGCCGAAGATGCCCACCCGGATGCGGCCCTCCAGCGTCTGGCGGCAGGCGTCGGGGCCGGTGGGGGCCACCGTCAGGCGCAGCCGGATGTCCAGCTGCAGGTCGGGGGGGGAAGGGCTGAGGTCCAGGGCTGGGAGCTCGTGGCCCACACGTGATTCCCAGGCCTGCTCCGCATGCTGCGCACCTTGTGCCCCAGCATGGGGCTCTCGGTGCACACGGACAGGGAGTAGGGGGGCCTGGCGAGGTCCGAGGGAGCGTACTCAATGATCTGGGGTGGAAGGCGGGGGGGGGGTGGGAGGGGGTACTCCCGACAGCAGCGCCAAACAGGGCAAGGCAGAGGCCCACCCATCTGCGTCTCCCAGCCACAGGGTCATGCGCCCTGCCGCATGTCCAACTTCGCACATCGTGAAACTCCAGCTTCTGGAAGCTAGCCTGGCTCTGCAGTGCTTTGGGCACCCAGGCCCCAAAGTCGGGGCTGGTGACCAGCCGCACCACCTGTGAGCCCTCAGGTGAGGTCCAGGCCTCCACAAACTCCATGGTGCCGATTTTAAGGGTCTGAGAGGGCGATAGTATGGGTCGCTTGCACTCCCCTGAGGTATCTGCTGCCACTGGGGCCTCCCATCACCGCTGCTCACCCGGCTGAGCAGGTCTCTGAACGCCTTGCTGTCACGCTCGAGGATGTACCTCTCCGCATTCAGTGGGAGGTCAGCAGACACAACGAAGAATCCTTTCTCCTTCATGATATGATTTTAGGCGCGAGTATGAGGAGCCAAGTGCTTATGCGGGCTCTGCTACGACGACGACCGTGCGGTGTCGTAGGTGGCCATTCCGAGGTGGCAACCTGCCCGGGCAAGTAGACGCTTACGTGAGCCCAGCTAGTTGTCCGAAAAAGTACACAACTATAATCACCGACAACTTAGTTTGATTCAGGGGCATCAGGCCCAGAAGGTGGTGGGTCGGAAATTTTGACGCTGGGAGTTGGGGCGCGCGGCAACAATACGATGAGCGTCTGGTTAGCTGGACGAACTGATCATCTGTCTTGCAGGTGGCTTGAGTTTGTCAATGGTCATAAGGGGTAGGAAAGAAGCCAACTTGTCCGAGGACACAATCTTGGATGCTGTTCCTGTTCATAAGCCAGGCAGGCAGCGAGGGCAGCAGGCAGGGCAGCGAGGACAGCAGGAGCTAAAGCTTCCGTCCTCAGTACTGCATGGAATAGAAAGCCGACGTGCCGTCGGGGAGGACGCGGTCCCTGTGTTCCTCTCTACTGGAGTAGGGAACTGCGCAGAAATGGAAAAAGGGTCGGTGATGGGAAGTGCGGGCCTGGGTCGGGAGCGGGGGTGTCACGGCGTGGCGTGTGGGGTGCGTGCCTTGCTTTCTCGCGCTGACTCTGCATCATGAAGGATCAGTGCCGACTGGTGTGGATGGGCGCATCGGGCAAACGCCCAGCCAGCCGCATGAGGACCTCTTGCCACTGGTGAGTGTGAGTCTCATCCTGTGAGCCCCCTCTCTCCTCCCTCCCTACCCAAGCACCCCCTGACACCCGTCGGGCCACCCCCACACCCACACAGCTCACCCGGGCGGGGCGCCGGCGGTGCCTCCTCACGCGCGCCCTGCTCCACGTCGCCCTGCTCCCCCGCCGCCTTGTCCACAACCTGCACGTCGCTGAGCCCCGGCGTAGCCAGCGCCGCAGCCGCCAGCTGGTCGTACAGGGGCTGCATCTCCGCAGGCGCCTCGACCTTGCCCTCCAGCAGCGCCGAGGCGGCGACGGGGCCGCCGTAGGCCGCCGCGTTGGCCGCTTCGTCCACGGTCAGCAGGCCGATGGCGTAGGAGAAGTCGAAGGAGGCGCCGCGCAGGGCGCCGGAGCCCACGGTGCCGTAGGAGGCCGCGGGGGAGGTGAGGAAGTCTCGGCGCACGCGCGTCGCCGCGCCGCACAGGATCCCAGACTCGATGCCGGTGAAGGTGCGGTGGCGGCGCCGCTGCACCTCGGCGCGTAGCTTGGGCGTCATGCATGCGGTGACGGAGGCGGAGTGCACGCGGCCAAAGCCCAGGCCCAGGCCCGTGGTCTCCAGGCGCAGGAAGCAGGGGGCGCTCCAGCGGGGGGTACCGGCGTCGTCGGAGGGCAGCCTGCGGCATGGTGATGGGGAGGGGTGTCGTGGGTGGGAGCCGTGGTTCATGGCGCCAGGCGCCTTGTGCAGGAAAGCAGCCCTCCTTGGGCATGGCCGGCAGTGTATGTGAGTGCGAGGTGGCATGTGCCGGTGGATGTGCCTCCTCCCTCTGGCCATCCCCCAAGAATGTGATCTGCAGGGAACGGTTGTTTCATGCCAGTCCTTCTATCAAGCTGGCGTCCCTGATAAAACTTGTAATGTCCCAGACTAGTTTATTCTGTCTCGCCCCAGGGTTGTCACCCCTCTCCACCTCCCCCCCCTCCCCCCTCCCTTCAAGCCCGCACCTGTGTATCATGAAGCCGAACCCGTGGGTGCGGGAGATGAGACACCCGGTCTTGCGCGCCCGATAGAAGACGAGGGAGTCACATTGCGATATCCAAAAGGGCTTCATGAGGGCTTTCGAGCCGACGATGGGGGTCGCATCGCCGCTGGACCCCTCAGCCGTGACTGCGGACAGGTACTCTTGGCCATCCTGACAGGCCTGCTCCAAGGACGACAGCTTCGCCTTGTACTCCGAAGACATCTTCGCTCAAGGATACTGCACCACTGACATCAAGCCGGCGTCGGTCACACGTTCCCTGTCAAGGCCGAGCCTCGCTTTCGAAAGTATCACGGTGTGTGGTGTGATCAATCACGCGAAAATGGGGTTCCCTGAACTGCGACGCCATCCCTTAGCATCTGCACTGAAGAATTCTACTGCTCCCCCCTAGACCAGGATTCAGGCAGGTTTACAAGGGGCACACACGAGATTGACAGAGGATGAAATGTCAACACTTCAATGCAGGAGCAGGTGGAAGAAAGGTGGGGTCGTGCATTGAGTGTGGCCTTGGGACACACGTCACGGAAGCATCGCTCGAGGATCACGCTCTGGGCGCTCATTCGCAATCGTATCAGGCCTCGCGTATCACCGTGCCGTCGTCCAAGACCACGCCCTGGTTGGGGTCATGCCCTGCAGAGCGAGGGGGAGTCCAGGGCTGTGAATGCTGAGGGAGTAGAACCAGGCGGTGCATGCCAACGCAGCAGGCCAAAGCTTCACCAAAAATGTGGCTGTCAGATTATCAGGGTGGCAGCACAGGCTCCAAGCAGATGTGACCTGGGACAGGCTGAAGTCCTCCCCCCCCCTTCCCCCCTTTCCAAAATCCCACCGATCAACCTCCAGCACTTCAAACTCACCCAGCGTGGCCCGGTCCAGGCTGCTCCTGGTGAGGGAGGGCGCGGCCGACACCCTTTCCACGCTGTGCACAATCTCCGCCAGCTCGCCATATAGTGGCTGCATCTCGGCGGGGACATCCACCTTGCCCTCCAGGATGGAGGTCGCGCTTGCGTCGAGGCCGTAGGCGGCGGCGTTGGCCTCGCCATCCACCATGAGCTGACCGGAGGCGAAGGAGAGGTCGAAGGAGGCGCCGGTCACGGTGTGCGCGCCCACGGTGGCGTAGGAGGTGGCGGGGGCGGAGATGAAGTCGGCCTGGTCCATGATCCGGCTGCCGCACACCACCAGCGCGTCCAGGCCCGAGAACTTGCGCCGGCGGTGCTCCTCCAGCGTGTCACGCACCCTGGAGTTCATGCACACCGTGAAGGAGGCGGAGTGCACCCGACCAAAGCCCAGGCCGAACCCGGTGGTGCTCAGCTTGACGAAGCAGGGGGCACTCCAGCGGAAGAGGGAGGGGTGGTCCGTGGGCAGCCTGGAGGACAGGGTGGGGATGCGAAGATGGACGGAGGCTGTGAGGTGATGCGCCGAGGTGAAGCCCGGTCTGAGTCGCATCGAGCAATCCGCGTCGGAGGAAGGGGAGCAAGGGACTGCCCAGCCCGAGTGCCGCGCCCGGGGCGGTCTCGGCCGACCGACCGTGCCTCACCTGTGAATCAGGAAGCCCTCTCCTTGGGTGCGGGAGATGAGGCAGCCTGTTTTCCGGGCTCGGTAGAACAGGATAGAATCGGACTGCTCGATCCAGAAAGGTCTCAGGGGCGAGCGGAAGACATTCAGGGGGCGGGCGTCGTTGGACCGGTCGCGGGCTGTCACCTCACGTAGGATGTCCTGACCGTTGGCGCAGGCCGTCTGGAGCTGTGTTCTGTTGTCGGTCGACATCTGGAATTAATTTATATGGAAACTCACTGGTAAACCCTGCGTGTGAGGTTGTGGTTGTGTCCCGTCGTCGGTTTTACGCGCTGTATGCGCGGAGTGGCGTGCTTTCTAGAAACGCTCCGCGAATGGTATCGCACGACCATCACCCAATTGAGCGAAACATCGCGATCAAGTGAGCCATGACTCAGCACGCTTCCATGAAGGAGTCTTCAGGTCTATAAAATGAGCATACACGGGCAACAGACTGCCTGTGCTACCCGTGTGAATATGGCCCAGGACGAGGAGCTTCCCCACTCGGCGGGAATTCATGAGGATGTCAGTCAATTTAAGCTATGCATAATGATGAACTTGATAGAGCTATCTAGATTCTTGGGGAGAAAGCATCTCAATGGACGTTCCCTGAAGTCCACCCCCGGCCAAACAGGGATGCGCTGAGACAGCTGTGAAGCGCCTGGGTCCACTTGAGATCGCTCTCACGTGGACCTTCGAAAGGAATTAGCATGAATTTTATCATTAGATCTGCCGTACTGCACTGATGTCTCTGTTCTGATGGGTGCAGCTGGAGTTTTAGTTTCTCCCCCTAGGAAGACCCGACCACGTGAGAGAAGCTCCCCTCCATGGGCAGGGCCGAGGCTGCAACCCCAGGTACCGACCCGGATCGCTCGTTATTGGAATATGGACCCTGTCTCCCCAGAAAGAACCAAATCATCTATAGCCAAGCCAGGTGCAAAGGTATCCCTTTATACCTTCGTCGCCTCGGCTGGGGCGGTCCTCCTGCGGCACGCTCCCGGTGATTCCTCATTGGTGCCCCGCAAGGGCTTCGCCGTTCCTCTGGCCATTGCTGCTATCATTAGATGACCATGGCCCTTACCTCGGGCCCATACTGGCGCCTAGCTGTGGCCCTGTCATTGGCATTCGCCGCGTGTACGGTTCCCGGCGCGCGCGCTCAGGGTGCGTCTCCAAGGGCTGCATGCCCCTGGCCTCCTCTCTGCTACATTTTGCTGGCCAGCAGTGCTAGTCTTGCATGCGCAGACTCGCGTAGGGGCTCTCTATAGGGCGTTTCATCCCACCCCCCCTCCTTCCGCCAACTGCAGGCAACTCCAGCGCTGTGTCCCTTGTGGCCACCGGACCTGTAAGCATCTGTTGGAGGGTCTTAAAGGGGAGGAAACTCAGTCCAAAGTGCCTAATGTTGAAGCAATGGCCCGAGATTGCATGCATGCGGAGTCCAAGCTGCCGTTCCTCGGCATGCGGGGAATCACGCTCCCGGGCTTTAGTGCTCACTACCTCCCCGCTCTGCCCACATGGCAGGTGCTGATCAATGAGATCCTGGCAAGCAACACTGCCGGCCTGAAGGACTCCTCTGGCAAGGCCTCTGATTGGCTGGAGCTGCGTAACACCGGGTCTTCCACCGAGGATCTCGGGGTGGGTGGGGGGGGGTGTCCACAGGCTTTGTTGCATTTTTGAACTCCTGGCTGCCACCAATGGGGATTCCCTTGGGAAGTGATGTGTCCCTGGTTCTGCAAGGCTGCAATGTTGTTTGCCCTTTGCAATCAGGCCTTCCTCTGACATCTGCAGGGGTATGTCTTGAGCGACGGCGAGAACAGCTGGACCATCCCGAGCGGGGTTTCCATTCCGGCGGGGGGCTACCAGCTCATATTTGCGAGTGGAAAGGGCTCAAAGTCTGGTGAGACTGGAATGTGGAGGCATAGACATTGCAAGCGGAGGTGTTGTTCCTCGCATCGGGTCAAAGTGCACAGTTGTGCAGCAGGGCAGGCATGGTCCACCTCTGGGTAGATGGGCCGCTGGCCTCCCTGCTTCCAGTCCTGGGCTCTCATGACCTGGGCACGCCCTCCACCGTCGCACAGGTGACGCAGAGGTGCATGCCAGCTTCAAGATCGGGGCCCAGGACGCTGCGCTTTCCTTGTCGGACGCCAGCGGCAACGTGGTGTCGGCGGTGCCCTACCCCACGTGCGCGAGGAGGGGGTGGTGCAGGGGCACTCCTGTCTCGCCAGGGTGTCGGCGTCATCTCCTCGTGCGCTGCCTGTGCCTGGCCCGCATGCAATCGGCTGCCTGGCCACCAGGGCGCCACCCTCCCATCCTTCTTCCCATCCCTCTCACAGCACGCCCACCGACGTCAGCTTCGGGGTGGTCGGGTCTGGTCAGACAGTGCAGGCCTCCTCCGGGGCTGCAGCGGCCCAGTACGCCATCTTGGCCAGCCCCACCCCCGGGGCGACCAACTCTGCAGCACGCACCGGATCGCCCAGTGCCGCGGGGTGAGGGGATGCAGCTGGCTTTGGGGAGTGAGGGACCCAAACTCGCGCGATTCTGGCCTCAAACGTGCTCCTTCTCCGGAAGAACAGGACGCTGGGGATCCCAGGGAGGGTCAGGTCTCCGTTGGATCTGTTGAAGGATTGCAGCCAGTAAGCCGAGATCAAGCATTCTGCTCCCCCACCCTGTCCCCCACAACACCACAGGACGACTCGGGATCCAAGCCCCCGCCCCGACGGCTCCAGCGCCATCGCCATCCAGACCAGCGCCTTCCCCAGCCAGTCGCCCATCGCGGGGGTGGACCTGGTGTACACCATCAACTATGGCAAGGAGGTGGTGGTGCCCATGAGGGCCCAGTCCCCAGGGTCAAGTGTTTACGCCGGCAGCATCCCCGCATCGGCCGCCGCGGCCGGCACGCTGGTCAGGTGGCACGTCGTGGTCAGGGATGAGGCCGGGAACGAGGGGCGGGATCCGGCCCCGCCCGAAACCACTGACCCACAGAACTTTGGGACCATCGTGGCGGACACGTCGGACTCCACCTCCCTCCCCATCTTTGAGCTGTGAGGCCGGGGGCAAAAGATGGGAATTGGGAGGGAGCCTGATGGGTGCCTTTGTCGCTTGTTTGCAAGCCAAAGGTGTTGGGGGGTGACAGGGGGGGTGTCGCGTGAGTATTGTCCTGCTGAGGCAGGACTGCGATTCCCACCTGGTGCCCAGTCAGCCTTTCCGAGGAGCCTCCCGTCTCTGAGTGTCTCTGCCAAAATCCTGCTCCTCGCATCGTCTCCACCCCTGGCCACATAAACCTGCGCAGCTTCTGTGCGGATGCCAACGCGCCCTGGAGCACCGGGCCCGAGAGCGGGGGCCAGGCCCTCACGGGCGGCAAGGGCTACGTCGATGGCTGCTCCCTCTGGTTCAACGGGACCTACTACGACAATGTCTCGCTCAGGTGCGAATGGACGCCTGGGCTGACGCCAGTGTGCTGCAGGCCTGGCAGGGTTGTTTTTCCCAATGGAGACGGGCCCCACCTCGTGGAGGCAGCGGCAACATGTTCCTCAGCGGCTGTGAGCGACAGATTTGGCCTCCAGCCAAAGAATTCTTGCCCTGCCACTTGACCAGTGTGGGTTTCCCCATGGTGTGTCAGCTCAACTGCACAACTCTTCTTCACAACATGGAACCTGTGTACTCGCAGGCGCAAGGGATCCACGTCCCTGGCTTGGCCCAAACCCAAGATGAGGGTGTCGGCGGGAAACCAAGGAAAGGTGAGGTGCAGGAAGCTTGCCTGAGGATGACCGGGACCGTACTGCACAGGGATGATAGGCTCACTCTGATGGACCATTGACATTGGCCGGTGGCTTCCAGGTCCAGATGTGGCACCCCCTGCACGTCTGCTTGTAGGTGTGCGAGCGCAATCACAAACTCCTCACACCTGGTCTCATACCCCTTGGCACCAGGTCTTTGCCACCTCAGCGGGCTACAAGGTGAAGAGCTTCTCCCTCAGCGCAAGTGAGTGCCAGCTTTTGGCAGGAGCTGCAATGTCGGGGGTCCTTGCCCTGAGTGCTTGCACACGGTGTCCATGCATCCCGGCATATCCCTGTCACAGCAGGGGCATCGCATCGTACATCAGCCCTGAGCCTTGCAAATCCCTCTCTCAGACTGGGCGGAGCCAGGGGAGAACACCTTTACGCGGGAGCCGTTGGTCTGGAAGACGTTCCAGTGAGTGGGAAGGCGTCACTGGTGATGGGCAAATGGTATTGCTCCGGTGCACTTACACGTTTCAAGAGCCAACATCTCCCCCGTGCCGGACCACTATGCCGTCACCAATCCTGAGTCACATATACTGCCCCATCGTCTCCTGCAGGGAGATGGGAGTGGACTACCTGGAGTCGTACCAGTCCCATGTCCGCTTCAACGGCGCCTACTTTGGCCGCTTCATCTACGTGGAGGACTGGACTCCCGAGTCGCTGAAGCGCAACGGCTACGACACCAGTGACATTGGCTCCCTATTCAAATCAGAAAGTGGGGAGTACAGCAACCTGCGCTGGGACCTGCCCAAGGGTGGGGTTTTGGGGGGGGGGGGGGGGAGGCGCAGCATGCTTCAGGTATTTTGGGTTCGTTGGGACGTTGGTGGGGGGGGGGGGCTCCTGTGCCCTCCCCGCTGGGGTTGGGGATGACCATAGTGGACCACCAGGGATGCTGCACGTTGGGGACAGTGTCATACTCCAATATCCCTTCAGAAACCTGCTGCACCCTGCTTGCGCCTCGACCGCATTGCTGTCCTGAACTTCCCCTTGGCCCCCTCTCCCCAAATGCACCTGCAGACCAGGTGCCCTTCTACTGGGGCCAGGATGAGCCCAAGGCGGACGAGTCGGCTCTCCTCCTCGAGCTGACGCGGGGCCTGGCCGGGGCGGGGTCCAAGGAGAGGGAGAACTACCTCTTTGATGGCCTGAACCTCCCAAAGGTGAGGCAGGCGCAGTGT
The DNA here is from genome assembly GCF_000733215.1 of Auxenochlorella protothecoides. Classification (NCBI taxonomy): domain Eukaryota; kingdom Viridiplantae; phylum Chlorophyta; class Trebouxiophyceae; order Chlorellales; family Chlorellaceae; genus Auxenochlorella; species Auxenochlorella protothecoides. The sequence goes on from NW_011934129.1 coordinate 80,343, forward strand.
GGTAGGGGGCAAGGGGGACGGAGCTTCCCTCCAGGCAGGCGTGCATGCCATCGAGTACTACCTGCTGGGGTCCTCGGTGGTGGTCTGGTGCCAGGTTGCTCAAGCCACCAGGCCCCACTGGGTGTCCAGCTGTGCATAGAGCCTGCTCGCTGACCCCCCACCCAATGCATGCGTGTGTTGCAGCACCTAAACCCCCTTCCCACCTCCCTCCCCCTGCTGCCCCAGGTCATCAACTACATGGCCGCCCAGACCCTGATCCTGAACCAGGATCGCTGCACCAAAAACTACTTTGTGTACCGCGACCGACCCAGCGGCCAGTGGTCCATGCTGCCCTGGGACGTGGAGTCGGGGTTCGGCATCGACCGCGGCCTGGGCGGCGTCCCCGCTCCCGACTACTGCATCCTGGCCTGCGACCAGTGGAACTCGCCGCTCTACTGCGACCGCAACCACGTGCAGGACCTCACCGTGTCCACGCCCTGGACACTCATCCTCTCCAACTACAGCCTGGGCACCAGCTCCGGGGTGAGCACTGCCGGCAGGCGCCTGCTCCGCTCCGACGTTGTCGACAGGCAGCTGCTGCAGGCGGCGGCTGCCTCTGGCGGCGCGCTGGCCGAGATCGCTCCCAATGGCGCTGCGGAGGTGGGGCTCAAGCTGCCGCTCAACTCCACTGTGCCGGCCAACGCCCAGGACGACCAGACCCTCCTGGGTGAGCCTGGGGGGTTGGGGGGCTCTGGAACAGGGTGGCTGGGTAAAGGGCGGAGGCAGATGACAGATGGCTGGGTCGCCTCTCACGCGGCAGGCTGCTGTGTCGAGCCATGGATGGCTTGCTGTGGAATCTTCACATCGATCTGGAACACTTCCAACCCCCGTCCCAAACCTGAACAGGCACCCCGCCCACGGGCGCAAACGGGACGTACAACTACATGCTGGACGCCGTGCTTTCCTTCCCACGTACGCGGAGCATGTACATGCGCCGCCTGCGCTCGCTCATGGACGAGTTCACCAACGGCAGGCTGGAGGGGCTGGTGACCAGCTTCTACGAGCAGGTCAAGGAGGAGGCCACCAGGGACAACGCCAAGTGGGGCAACCCAGGGACCCCGCTGCGCGGATACCAGTGAGTCGCGGGGGAGCAGGACCTCTGGTGTTTTGCGTGTGGTGGGGTGACTTCGGTGCTGTGATGCTGGGCCTGCTTCAGCATTGCAGCGCCATTCAATCTCAGCATGCACGTCCCTTGGCCCCAATGCCGAGCCTCTCCCAATCATCTCGACTCCCGCCAGGTCGCTCACGACGGAGCAGCTCCCCATTCGCAAGCAACAGCTTTACAACACTTTCGGTGTGGACGGCCCCATTCCCCTCATCCCAGGTGCGTCGCATGTGCAGCACGGAATAGAAAGCGTGGGGGGTGAGGAGGAGAGTCTCAGGCCACTAAAAGCCGTATGCGTTGCTATCACTCCGATCAACTGTCTTCCCAGTCACCCCTCATTGCACCTGTGTGTTCTCACCACCTCTGCACCAGCACAAGGTTTTCAAGCTCCAACCTCCATCTTGGATCCTTTCCAATCGGCAGATGCTCAGCCTTCCAGCTACCGCCTGAACCTGGGCTCTGTGAGTGGCGACGCCGGCGGGTACGTGGAGCTGGTCAACCCTAACGACTTTGCCATCGACCTTTCCGACGCCAAGCTCAGCGGGGCGGCGGAGTTCACTTTTGCTAAAGGTGAGGAAATGGTATCGCTTGGGAGCTTGAAGCCAGGGACCAGGAGCAAGCATCGTCACCCATCTCTGTGGCCGCCCAGGTTCCCACCACCCCGGCTATCCCCTCACGGTCGTTCTCCACCCTTCAAACCCACAGGCACCACCGTCGCGGCAGGGGACTCGGTGCATGTGGCAGCCGACGTCGGAGCTTTTGTCAAGGCCAAGGGCGGCGCGGGCCTGTATGTGGTGGGCCCCTTCTCGGGGTCCATCCAGGGACCGGCCGCAAGCGTGAGCGTGCAGAGCGCGGGAGGGGACTCCCTGGTAGGCTGAGGTGCAGAGCTGGATATCTCTGACAGCCGCAACCCATGCCCCTCACTGTTTTTGCAACAGCCATACACCATTCAGACATCCTACTCCCTGGACCTCCGTCCCGGTTCCTGTACCTCTGATGCCGCACTAGGCTAGATCTGCGTCGCACTGATGTAAAGCCCGACACGCCTTTTCTGGTCAGAAACAGCCTCGAAAGGTACACTTTAAGAGCATCAAAGAGTCCGAGGTGGGCGAGCTCACCATATTACCAGGCTGTCATTCTGTATTTTGTACGTCCTTTGCTCAGAGTTCGACCCGGGAAGCGCATATCGGACGGTCCTGTGTAGACTGAGTGCAGGACGCGACAACCCGGGCGATCGGAGCTGCTTGGGAAAGTGACAGCACCGTTACATGCGAGAAATGTAATGACAACGGCTCGAATCCCGGGCAGAGTTGGATATAAAGGCTGCAAGAAACTTGTCTCGTCTTGCCAGAGTTAGCTCACACCGCGACCGCCCTCCGGACAGCCCTGACCCCGCCGTGGTCACGAGCCCATCGACACGCTGGGGGCCTCGTTGCAGGCGGGAGGCTCCTTAAAACATCATTATGGGATGCAGGGAGCTACCATGGCTCGCGCTCCTTTGTACACTGGCAATGCTCCGGCCTAGCACATGCCAGTCCCCAGGCGCGTCAACTGCATGGGCCCGGGCGGGGAGGGGCGGACGGGAACGCGACAACCCCACGGGTTGCTGGGCATTACGTCCAATCTTCCTTGGTAGATATACAATGTCTTAATTTACCATTTAAACCCGCAGGAATCCAGCTGGTCGTGGGTGATGCTCCTTCCCCGACACCCAGCACCGCGTCGAGCCAGGTGTGTACTCATCGTACCGCAGCACAGTCGTTGGTGCCATTCGAGACGAGACTGCCCGATTCTGAGTGTAGATATATATGAGCAAATACCTCCTTTGTACCCCAGGTGCGGATCAATGAGGTCGTGCTGACCAACAAGAATAGCTTCACAGACGCCAATGGGGACTCACCCTCGTGGGTCGAGCTGTACAACACGGCAGGCAGTCCAGTGAACCTCCAGGCAAGAATACGGGGAAGGGATGTAAAGGTGAATGCGTGCTGATCGCCTCAGGGCCATGAGTATAAACGCTGTAACATGTGCAGATCCAGCACATCACGCCCTGTGCCCCACGTGACACGCACAGGGGTACCAGCTGACGGTCAGCAAGGCGAGCGGCAAGGCGTCGGCATGGACCTTTCCTGCCGGAGTCTCCGTGCCCGGGAATGGGTACCTGCTCATCCTCGCCGATGGTCTGGACACAGGTGAGGGTGCAAAGGCTGGATGTGGCATGAGGTTCTCACTCCTTGGAGAGGGATTCCATGCGCAGGCAATCGATACTTGTCGTCCGCTCACGCATCTGGCCCCCAAACACCAGAGAGGATGATTCCACAAAGATGCAAGGAGTATAGTCCTCCCAGCAAGCCATGCACTGGACATCCCCAGACTCGCCCTTCATCCCATCTGCGCCGCCACCAACTCCTCTGCAGTGTCTGGGAGCGAGGTGCACGCCGGCATCAAGCTGTCCGGCTCCAGCCAGGGCCTGAGCCTCCTGGATGCGTCCGGGGCGAGCATCGGGAGCTGGGACCTGCCCGAACTGGCCGATGACCAGGCTTACGGTGTGGCCGAGGGCGACGTCCAGGCTCTGGATGGGCCCTCGGGCACATCCCGCCTGGTGTACCTCTCCCAGCCGACCCCCACCTCGGCAAACTCTGGGGCTGCCGACACGGGGCCAGTGGTCGCACGGTGGGTGGCTGGGTGGGCTGGGTACTCGATGGACTCACCTGCCAGCTCAAGCGCTGCGGATGGCTGCTGGGATGACTCGTGCCCACATAGGTCAGGGACGCCTCCCTGCTCCGGCAACAGCGCCCAAAACCATGTCATCCACAGCGCTGCACAGACGAATGCAACCTACACTGATACACCCCTCCCCTCCCCTTTCCATTGCGCCGTGTGCAGGGTGACCGAGGATCCAGCCCCCCGCCCAAACGGCGGCTCCGCAATCCCCATCTCGGCCGTGGTCACTCCCCAGCAGGCGACAGTGGCCGGGGCCACACTCACCTACGTGATCGGCTACGGCTCCCCCGTCAGCGTGGACATGGCGGCGACGGGCGGCACCTACACCGCCGACATCCCGGCGGCTGAGGCAGCTGCCGGGCAGCTGGTGCGCTGGTACGTGACGGCCACCGACGCGGGCGGCCGCAACACCGTGGTGCCGGCCAAGGACTCCAACGGCGCGGTGCAGTACTTTGGGACCATCGTGGCAGACCCGACCGACTCTGCCAGCCTGCCCATCCTGGAGTTGTGAGTCTGGTGCAAGGGGGGGGTGCACTTGGGATCCGGGGTGGTCCTAATTAGAATCCGTTTGGATGGGGTAGTCTGTGCCATGCATGTATGGGAACCTCATGGGGCAGGTGTTTGAATGTGTGAGAGAGGTGCTGTGCCCAAGCATCGAGGCCAGTGTGCTGTTTGTGATGACAAGAGCCCTGCCACGGTCATGCAGCATGACCAACAATGCACTGCCCCCCCTCCACCCAGGTACTCGGAGAACGACAGGGCCCCCTTCAGCACGGGTCCCTCCTCCAATGCCATCGCAGTGCCAGGCGGCAAGGGCGATGTAACCGGTTGCTCCGTGTGGTTCAACGGCACTTTTTACGACAACGTCTCCATCAGGTGCGGAGAAGATGTGCAAGCGGCTCATTGGTCGACGGGGAAGCAATTCGAGGTGCGACACTCCTGATGAGACATCACCCTCTCACCATCATTTGCCTGCCGCAAAACCCAGACGGCGTGGAGCCACGAGCCTCGGTTGGCCCAAACCCAAGATCAAGATCAAGTCCGAGAATGGAAAGGTGCCAGGGAGGGGAAGAGGGAGACTGAGTGTCCCCTAGTGTCGGGAGCTATTTGCTAGGCCGGCGTATTGAATGAGGGAGTCCAGAATCCTCGCACACCATGGCTTGTGACATCCTGCTCCCACCACTGAGTAGGTCTTCAAGCTCGGGGGACTGGACTACGAGGTCAGCGCATTTGGACTCAACAGCAGTGCGTCTTGGTGGTGCAGAGTGCCCTTGATCCTTGGCTGTATAGGGTTCTCTGAGTCGGGGATGGCCTTTGTCAACGATTTGATGGGCAGGTCTTGCTTGTGTCTTTCACCCAGGCAAAGCCCAGAAGCCGTGTGCCACTTCCTACCTACCTCACAGACTGGTTTGAGCCTGGCGCCAACACCTTCACAAGGGAACCCCTGGTCTGGGAGGCCTTCAAGTAAGTTGGTGGCAGTCAAAGGTCGCGGTGACGGGCATGTTGTCATATGTGAGAACAAGATTCATCCATCCTTGCACGGATGTGCCACCTGCACGAATCTGTCGTGCCTAAACTTGCAGCAACCACGTCCCTCCATACCCCAACATCACACAGCCAAATGGGTGTCGAGAGCCTGCTCTCTTTCCACGTCCACGTGCGCTTCAATGGCAAGTACTTCGGGCGCTTCAGTCTGCAGGAGGAGTGGAGCAAGGATGCGCTTGAGGTGAGGCAGTACAAGGGGTGAGGGCAATCATTGCTGGTTCCTGCCTCGATTTGATTTGCCTCCATGGCATAGGCTGGGAAGCCCCTCTCCCCCAATCAACCCATCCACCAATCATACCCCTCCTAAATTCCGCAGAGAAACGGGTTTGACACCTCTAGTTCGGGGTATGGCCCCTTCTGGAAGTCAAACTCCGGCATCGGCACCAACCTTCGCTTTGGCGTCACGACAAGTGCGCAGCATTAGTTGTGGAATGTCGAGGGTGTGGATTGCTCGTCAGTGCAGGCCTGGTGTGAGGGGGCACTGGGTGTAGGATATTCCCGGCCGTGCACTTGGGCATTCTCTGCCAGGTCTTGAGCACACCTGTGTCCAAGTACGGAGGGCCCCCTCAGGTCTTCAGAGCGGTGAACGTGTGTGCTGCGCCATTTCACCTTTCCCTTCTTCCCCAACACTCCCACGCCCTACCAACAGCGGACCTGCCCGTGGTGTATGAGCTGGAGAGCTCCAAGTCCAAGCAGGACGCAGCGGTGCAGGCGCTGGAGGCCTTCACCGCCGGCCTGGCCGGCGGTGGCCCCGTGGCGCGCAGCAAGTACCTGTTTGACGCAGTAAATCTGCCCCAGGTGATCAACTACCTGGCCGCCCAGACCCTGATCCTGAATCAAGACCGCTGCACCAAGAACTTCTACGTCTACCTGGACGCCTCCAGCGGCCAGTGGTCCATGCTGCCCTGGGACGTGGAGTCGGGGTTCGGCATTGACCGCGGCCTGGGCGGGCAGCCCGCCCCCGACTACTGCACCCTGGCCTGCGAGCAGTGGAACTCGCCGCTCTACTGCGACCGCAACCACACTCAGGACCTGGTGATCAGCACCCCCTACGGCCGTATCAGCCAGCCCGTGACCCTGGGCGCGACCTCTGGGACGCCGGCCTCGCGCCGCAGGCGCCTGTCCAGCCTGCAGACGGCGCTGGGCACGCCGCGCCTGGGCAGGAAGCTGCTGCAGAGCCTGTTCCAGGACACCACCGTGGACACGGGGGCGGGGCAGGACCTGGACTCCGACTACGACGCAAACCTCACCAGCGGTAGGGTTGTAGGGAGCGGGGTTTTTGTTCATCTGTTGCTTACTTCTGCATGGAAGAGAGGGTGGGGTATGTCGAGGGGAGTTTGCATGGTTTGACGAAGGAGTGTGTGGGAAGGTGTAGGGCAGGGTGGTGGGAGTGTCACACGAGTGCAATGCAACAACTTGCACGGACCAGGAGAGACCCAGCAGTGAGGCTCCTGGATGCAATCCTGCGGCCCGACTCGGCTCCCTCAGCTGTGCACTAGAGACCCATGCATGGGCCCCACTCCTGCACTCAAGCTCTCCCCAACACGTTCTTGCTCTCCCCCTTTCCCTTCTTCATCAGGCCGACCCGCCAGCGGGGCCATAGGCAGCTACAACTACCTGGCTGATGCCGTACTTTCCTTGCCGAGGACGAGGGCCATGTACATGCGCCGCCTGCGCACGCTGATGGACGAGTTCACCGGTGGCAGGCTGGCGGGGATTGTGACGACGCTGCACACGCAGATCAGGGAGGAGGCAATCCGAGACAACGCAAAGTGGGGCAACTCCGGCAACCCAGACACCGGATACCAGTGAGCGGCCAGTGATGGGTCTTGGTTGTGGGGCTCTTGGGGGTTTGACATTCTGAAAATCCCGTGCTGGGCTCAGGGTGCAGTAGAGGAGGGTGGGCTGCTTGATGGAGTCCAAAGAAGAAATGGCTGCCCGTGTGTATGCCAACTCGCTCTAGGGGTTGCACAGTCACCCAACCTGCTCCCCACCACCCTCCCGCCAGGCAACTCATCAAGGAGCAGCTGCCACTGCGGAAGCAGCAACTGTACGATGTCTACGGCCCCGGCGGCGATCATCCCTTCATCCCAGGTACGAACCTGTTGCCATGTGCTTGCTGATCAGTGCTTGGGGTTGGGAGGCGGTGCTCAGGGGTGGAGCTAGACGATGTGGGATGCAAGGTCCAGGCAGTCTGCAGCTGTTGAGCGGAAGATCAGCAGGAATGCATGCGGCGTGTGGGACCATGGGCTGCCGCAAGTGTCCCGTGCCTTTGTGCTGTCGCTGGCAATGCACGCCTCAGAGCACGCACGCCTGCTGCAACCTCAGCCCTCCCTACCCTCTGTGCAGGTGCACAGGCGGCCGGCGCTGGGCTGACCATCGGTCAGGCCCACACGGATGCCGGGAGCTGGTTGGAGCTGACGAATCCTGGGGCAGAGGCTGTAGATGTGTCTGGCTGGGCTCTGACTGGGGATGTGGACTTCACCTTCCGACCAGGTGAGCAGCTCGTGAAAACCAGGAGTGCGCATGGTTTGTCGGGCGTGATGGGGAAAACCGCACCTTGACACCAACTCACATCAACCTTGCGACACATACTCGCCCTCCACCCTGCCCACCTCTAGGAACCGTGGTGGATGCTGGGGACACCATCGTGGTTGCAGCCGACATCCTGCAGTTCAAGGCATCCTACGGTGGGCAAGGCAAGTATGTCGTCGGCCCACTTCCCCAGCCTCTGACAAGCAGCAGCCCATCAGTCAGCCTCGTCAAGGCCTAGGGAGTTGATGTTCCAGGCTGTGGAACGTACCTGTTAATGTTCTGTGCATGCTTGGTAGCTCTGAAACCCATTAAGATTGTTCATATACACACCTTCAGCAACATCGACCAAAGAGGGCAATGGCCAATATAGGACTGACAAACTGGACATCAAGAGCATGAGGCTTATTGTATAAGGGGGATACACAGACTCTGCGATGCTGGATTCCAATGGGTGGATTCATTCTAGCAGGAATAAGGCTTGAGCTGGGTGGTGCTGAGGTACAAGGTGAACAGTAAGCAGGACCTAAAGAATGTTGGCGTCGTCCTCACCTCCCAACATCTGCACTGCATGCTGCCTGTAGCAGCTGGCATCTTGGCAGGTGCATGTGAGGTCCTCATCCTCTGCCATGATCTGCGCAGCTCCCAGCCAACCCCTGCTCATGACCACGACCTCGGGAGATTGAGAGCCAACCGCCGACCGCTTCTGTATCCTGGAAAGCAGCCTGCGAGAAGGCAAGGGCTGGCTTTTGCGCAGGTGTCTCCGTAGGAGCCCTTCAGCCCTCTCGGTCCACGTTTCCAGTACCTATCAACCCCTCGGCCCTCCTTCGTACCTTTGGGCTGTATAGGGTCCTCGCACCTGCGACAGGGCGCAATGTACGACCACGGTCTTCACACCAGGCCCAAGCTCGGTGTCAATGAACTTGTCGACATCGGCGTCCTTGTCAAAGCTGGCGGCGGGGCGATTGATGCAGCCCCGGATGTGCCCTCCCTCGAAGTCGTAGTCTCTGACGTCAAGGACCACAACCCCGGCTCCAGCCTCACTGCATGCAGGGATGGGGTGTACTTGGGAACTCGATGTGGCACCATCATGATCATTCAACAACTCTGGCTTAGTAGGCCGGGTTCACCACGCACCTCTGGAGCAGGTTCTTGACCTCCCTGGCGGGCATGGCCCTCAGGCGAGGACTGGCCATGGCCACCACGGTGCGCTTGGGAGCTTGGCAACGCAGTCCCCTGACTCCAAGCCTGAGCATTGACATGGGTGAGGATCATAAAGTGAAGTCGAGGTCACAGTCCGTGCCCATATCCCTCGGAACTCCCCCATTCAGGCATTCCTTCACAATCAGGTCCTCCCAGAATCAATGCCACACTCACGATGCGCTATGTTACAGGGCCTCGGTACACTGGAGCAATATGGTGCACACCTACGAAACAGCCTAACAGGAGAAGTACATGCCCAGACGCTGGGATGCGCAGTGCACGGGAGATGCATGCATGGAGGGCCGCCTGTACATGGGTCCGGGTCCCAGCCTCAGTGCTCAGGAAATGCACACACGAAGGGGGGGGGGGGACTGCTGTGCACTAGTCCTCCTCCCCCTCCTCATCGACACCTGCATTCCAGTCGGCGTCGCTCTCCTCCCCCTCCTCCCCCTCCCCCGGTGTCCACGAGTCATCCTGTGGAGGGGTGGCGTCCATGATCTTGCGATGACCAGGCCTGCCTGCAACTTCCCCTGACGGGGGCTTGTGCGCTGCTCCCCCAGCACCCTCCCCTCCACGGGTGCACAGCAAGGGCCCCTCCCACAGCTTTGAGCCATTCAGCATACTTTCCAGCCGATTCCCCTCCCCACCAAACACCTCACCTCGCTCGCCTCGCCCGGGCCCGACCACCGACCAGACTGCCACATCAGCCCCAGCAGTGCGGCCTGCCAGTCCTCCGTCCCCAGCATGCTCAGCATGCTCCCCCTCGACTCCCACCAGTCGCTCGGCACCACGGCCGCGCCTGCCTCGTCACGAATGAAAGGCGGGGGATGTGACGCGCGGGCTTTCAGCGAGCAGGGGTTTGGCGTTCAGCACACAGGGGCGACGCCTTGCCACCCCATGTGCTGCTCGCACGCCACACTGTCCATGTGCATCCGACCAACAGCAGACGTCCTTTGCTCACTCTACTACCCTCCCACCTGTCTCCAGGTCGTGGTTGCTGGGCAGTCCTCCTTTCTGCAGCTCAAACTCCAGGGTCTGGCTGCTGCCGTTCCCCTGGAGGTCCAGCGACCACACGAGCCAGAGGGGGGGCCGCTGGTACTCGCTCCTGAACGTGACCAGGGCCCTCACCTCAGACCCCGTGCTGGTCCGATGGCTGTGGAAAGCGAGGCCGGAATGCGACAGCTTGGCAAGCATACAGGGTGCACATGGGGATGCACATCGAACAGAGCCCACATTGGTCCTAGCTCTGGCATCATGCCTGCCTGGCCACAAGCTGCCAGGCACGCGCCGCCTGCACTCCACATGATTCTCGGACCTAGGCACCAGAGCCAGGGGACCCCCCACACTGCCTCTAGCACAGCCCCAGTGAGGCAGCTCTGCACTGTCAAGCCAAACTGCCAGGTCAGCGTGATCCCTGGACACCCACCGAGTCATGAAGGGCGGCTGCTCCAGGCGGAGCGAGCTGGGGCGGTAGGCCTGGTGCAGCCGCACCTCCACGTGGTCTATGAAGCGCGTCTCCTCCCCGCCATCCAGGCCCACAAAGAATTCCCACTCGTGCTTGTTCTTGCGTGCCTGGGCATGAAGGTGTGGGGGGCCTTGGCAAGGTACGTGGCCCTGGGTGGCACAGCGGCCCAAGGAAATCACCATCTGGCATGGCTGTGGCGCTGCCGTGGCAAGACCAGGCCCTCCCTGCCCCTTCTGTCCTGCACCCTACCCTGGGTATGAGGGTGTGCCGGTTCCCAAAGCGAAGGACGAGGTACTGCACCCCCCGCTCGGCCAGGTCTGCTTCCTCCCGGGAGATGGCCAGCTCCCGTGCGGCGTAAGCGATTGGGTAGTCCTTGCGCAGACGCTCCTCATCGGCAAGGGCATGCGTGCCAGACTGGAGGGAGGTGGGCTGCCTGTGAGAAAGGGATGGATGGTGAGATCTGAGAAAGGCCCCAGCGCCGCCGGTAGTCGAGTCTGCCCTGCCAGTGTTAGGCCAGCATGGAGGCAGCCAAGCAGGATCATGAAGGAGGTCCTTCAGACCCCACAGCCGACAAGTCTCGACCTGCACATTGGGCAGTCGCGTGAACGGCTCTCCCTGGCTCTGCCCGCGTCCCCGGGTCGGGGCACGGCAAAGAGTCTGTGGAAGCAGAAGCTGCAATATCGATGTCCACATGCGGTGATCAGGGGGTGGCACAGGATCTCCTGGCACAGGGGACACAGGCATGTGTCTGGTACATCCTCCTCGACGAGCACAGCTTCCTGGGGAGCCTCTGGGGCAGCAGGGTCCGCCTCGACCTTGCTGACCACCACCGATAGGATCCCTGCTTCTCCGGCCTCAGGACTCTGGCTCGTGTCCACCCGCTGCCTCTTCCGCTTGACCATGTGTTGATGGATCGTTTGTGAAAATATTAATGACAATGTTGGCCCTATTGTCAGAGCTAAGGAGTGTTGCATCTCGGAGGGCACTCCGGCATCCGCGTCATCACTTCAAGGTCGGATTGATCCCGCATGGCAACACGGTTTTCAGCATAAGACCACTGGAGCTGGTCTCGGGTGCCCTTAGCAATCGGAATAATATAACTATCGCATGGGATGTATCAATGCCTCCCGTGAGTGAATCCGAGAAGCGTGCGGCGAGTGTTAGGGGGTGGGCACTCTGTCCAGCACCCGCTCAGAACGCATATCCCCGAGCACAGAAGGAGTAGACTGGCGCGATTGATTGCATGCTGGCGCCGAGCCAGGCCTGCCGACTTACAAGATTCAACGTGAGGCTCTGGGGCCCACTGCATGGCGCCAGGCACCCACCACCGCGCCTCCACTGTGAGCATGGGGACGCCCGCCCGACGGTGTGGCCTGGCCTGGAGCCTTGGCGCCAGTCTGGCGTGAATGAGCTGCGCGGCTGGGGGCGAAAGGGTCCGCAGAGCGTGCCAATTACCCCTGGCACACCCGCCCCGGAGTGTCGCTGGCGATGCCTGGCCGACGCCGCAGTGGCGGTGCTCCAGACCCCCGACCCTGCGCAGAAGGCGGCGCTGACGCACGCTGCTTGGCACGCCGTCAGCAACGGCTCGCTGCCTGTGGGTGGCGAGCCCGCCGCCGCGCCCCCGCCCTTCCCAGCCCGGCCTCCACGTCCCCAGGTCGGCATGGGAAGGGGGTCGAGTGCTGCCCCATCAACAGTGGGCGGCGTAACGCCCCCATCGGCACCCACCTGGTACCTGCACCAAGGCCCTCAGCTGGATCCAGTGGCTTTGCTTGACATCCTCCCCTCCGTGCAGGCCTACCCATCACATGCATGAACAGGTACCCCTTCTCCTCCCCACACACCTCCCCACACACCTCCTGCCTTCCAGCTGGTGGCGCCGAAGCAGGTCCCCACCGCCAAGGCCTCGCGCCTTCCCCTGCCCGCCTACATGCTGCACAGCCTGGCCCACGTGGAGCTGAACGCGGTGGACCTGGCCTGGGACACGGTGGCGCGCTTCGCCGCCGCCCCCCTACCCCGCGCTTTCTTCCTCGACTTTGCGCGCGTGGCGGACGACGAGTCGCGCCACCTGCTCTGGTGCCTGCAGCGCCTGGGGGAGCTGGGCCACGCCTATGGCGACATGCCCGCGCACAGCGTGCTGTGGGAGGGCGCACAGGCCAGTGCAGGTGGGTGCCTTGTGTGGCGGTGGGGTGGTCGTGGGGAGCAGGTGACGGACGAGGAGGTGGGGTCACACAGGGACCAGAGCATGCAGACAGGTGGGTGGATGCCGGTCGAGGAAGGGGGACCGTGGCGGGGAGGAGACCAAGCGCTCTGTGCCCGTGACCCTTCCGAGCGGCATGGACGACCCGCTTCAGGCGGGCCCAGGCCGCTCGCCATGCTGCAGGGGACGTGGGATCCAGGCTGGCCGTCGTGCCCATGTCCCAGGAGGCGAGGGGCCTGGATGCGGGGCCACGCCTGGTGGACCGTCTGGTGGGGCTGGGGGACGCCCGCAGCGCCGCCATCGTGCGACGCATCGCGCAGGAAGAGACCGCGCACGTCGCCGTGGGTGGGTCAGAAGGGGATGGTCGGTCGCCGTGCTCGTTGCGTGGGGAGGTGCTCTGCCCCACTTGTGCGCAGATGTGTATGCGCATCTGGCCACGGCTCCGAGGCCCCCCAGGCCTGCCTGCGAGCATTGTGCCTGCGGAGGCGCAGAGCGGAACACCGATCGACGATGCACCGCTTCAGGCTCCCGCTCGCCACCCCTCCCCGCCCTCCAAACCTCCAGGCGTGGTGTGGTTCAGGGGCGTGTGCGCCGCGCTGGGAGCAGACCCAGGCCATGCCTTCCGCGCCACGATATGCACGCTGTGCCCCGACGTACTGCGCGGCCCCTTTGAGGCCGGGGCCCGTGCGCAGGTGGGGCTGCCACCTGAGTGGTACGACCCGGGCTGCTGGCCGGAGGGGGAGCGCGAGAGGCTCGCCGAGGCGCTGCGGGCGCGGAAGGAGGGCGCGCTGGACGGGCGCACGGCAGCAGAGGTGCAGGGCGGCGGGCGTGGGGACACGGCAAGGGGACCCCAGACGGCACTCTTCTCGAGCACCCTGCAAGACGCAGAGAATCTGGGCGCCCTGCGTGCCCGCCTCGAGCACTTTGTCGCTGGCGAGACGGCGAGGGCGGCGCCTGCGTCTGCTGCGTGAGGAAAGCCTGACTTGCAGCGGAAGCGACCTGAGGGGGAAATCTCTGCAATGCGATATATCCACATCGTCGGGATTCCTCTATCATTGTTACTTGACGTTGTACAGACTGCTGCCATCAAAGGTCCATGTCATTTCCATGCATCCCACGACGTGGCACTGTGCACGAGGGCAGTCAGACGGGAGCAACCTAGCAACCCACCACTCTGGGGGGCCCCGGGTCCCACAGCTCCTGCCCCAGCCGCATCAAAGCCCTGCAGCCGCCACGTTGGCGGCCAGGCGCTCGTGCAGGGGGCGCCCTCCCTCCGGCACCTCGAAGCGACGCCCCGTGATGGTCTGGTACAGCAGGATGTACCGCCTGGACAGCTCCACCACCAGCTCCGCCGGCGCGGCGGGGAGCACGGGGTCGTTGTAGGGGTCGCAGGCCCCCCGGAACCAGAGCCGCAGGAACTCCTTGTCCACGTTCTCCGGCTCCTGGCCCGCCGCGTGCCGCGCCTCGTAGCTCCCGGCCAGCCAGTACCGGCTGGAGTCCGGGGTGTGGATCTCGTCCACCAGCCGGATGGTGCCCGCGCCGTCCTTTCCAAACTCGTACTTGGTGTCCACCAGGAGCAGGCCGCGCTTGGCGGCCTCCGCCTGCCCGAACCTGAAGAGCTCCAGGGCGGCGGTGCTCGCAGTGTCCCAGTCAGCCTGGGGTAGAAAGGGTGGGGGGGGTGATGTTTGGCGGGAGGGGATGGGAAGGACGCTCTGGGGTTGGTACTGTATGTCAGGTAAGGGAGGTTGGTTCATCATGAAGGTGCAGGCATCCAGCAACACAGCCGATCCTTGAGCGAGCACACCAGGGACCAGGAAGATGACCGGTATAGAGTTCCTGTTCAGGTGGAGTCCAGGCAAAGCAGCCCAGGCACACACCCATACCCAACACACCCACACCCACACAAACTCACTGACCTGGCTCATGAGCCCCTGCTCCACGATCTCCCGCGGCGTGATGGGGACGTCATGGGTGGCGGCCTTGGTGGTGGGGGTGATGACGCACTGCGCCAGGCGCGCGTTCTTGGCCAGGCCGTCGCGGAAGGTGTTGCCGCAGTAGGTGCGCTCCCCCGCCGCGTAGTGCGTCCAGAGGGAGGTGTCGGTGCTGCCGGTCATGAAGCCGCGGCACACGAACTCGACAGGGAACACCTCGCACTTGGTCATCAGCGCCGCGTTGGGGTCGGGGAGGGAGAGCAGGGCGTTGGGCACGATGTGGCGCGTGGCCTGCATCCACCAGGCGCTGGTCTGGTTCAGGACCTGGCCCTTGAAGGGGACGGAGGCCAGGATGCGGTCGAAGGCCGACTGGCGGTCAGTGGTCACGATCAGCAGCCGGTCGCCCAGGTCGTATGTGTCACGCACCTTGCCCTGGATGGATGGCGTGGGATGGGCGGAGGGGGTGATGAGGAGGTGGGAGGGGTGTCCAGAGGAGGACAGCGCAGACCGACCGGTGAGCAGGGGTACTGTACCTCATACAGTAAGGCAGGACCCCTCCAGCCTGCCTGCACCCTCTCCCCTACCCGACCCACCACATAGTGTGTGCCAGGCAGGTCGAGAGACGTCTCGGTCAGGCAGTCGTCCAGGGCGGCCTCAATGAGGGGAGTGAGGGAGGGGTCCAGCCCCGTCACGGCCTCCACCGTCGCGCCCTGGGCAGCGACCCGGCGACCGGAGCAGCGCCGCGCTGGCGCGTGTGCAGGGACAGAGTGGGGAGCAAACAAATGCGGTGTCATGGTTCTATGGCGTGAGGTGCTGTGGCTGGCCTGTACCCGATGGCATGCCGTCAGGCAAGGCGAAGCCATGGGCTGCACTGTCGGCCAGATGTGCAGCAGCTTGTGTAAATCCCTATGCCGTGGGTCGTATCTCCTAACAGACGAATTCCTTACTTGGGTCGATGTAATGCACTGCAGCATGCGCGATTTCGAGCATTGATTGGAGGACCCACCCTCGAGAGGGCACTCGCCGACACAGCGCGCCCAGCACGGCCAAATCAAGTACAGCGTGCATGGGCCAGTCGATGAACCGCAAGGCGACCCGCTCCAAGACCATGTAGATCACTGGTGGAGCGATGCGACAGGTTCAAGCTCGCACAGAGCGCTAGATCATGCTCTGTCGCGCTGCTGTCCGAGCAGCGCGCAGCAGGTGCTGTGGGTGTGTGGCGAGGGTGCGCGATTGTTGACGTGCATGCAGACCGGTACCCGCTCGTCGCTGTATTTCTTTGCTTTTAACTCGTCCAGAACTTCCAGATGTCCATGTATTGGCATTATTGCACCGATCGCATTCGACCACAGGCACGTCTCGAGCGAGCGGGTGTCCCGTGCATCCCTCCGCTGGCTGTCCAGCGGCAGCCTGCCGCCCGACCCCAGCCTGGAGACGGGCAGCAGCGCATTGGAGGCGGCCAGCGACGCCCTATCGGTGGCCAGCACCTCCTCCAGCGCCGCAGCCGAGCCCTGGGGCCCCCTGCACGCCTGCATGGCGGGGCTGGATGCGGTGCACTCCACGCTGGGCCTGCCCTGGTGGGCCACTCTTTCCTTGCTGGCGGTGAGCGTGCGGGGCGTCATGTTCCCGGTGGCCCTCAAGGGCATGCGCGCGGGTGGCGCGCTGAGCCTGCTGCCCGAGGCCCAGGCCGCGGCGAGGCGCCAGTGGGAGGCGGGCGGGGGCGGGCGACGCGTCCCTGGGGTGGACAGCGAGGGGGCGCCTGGCGGGGCGGGCCGGCTGACGGGAAAGCCGGGCACGTCGGGCTCTGGGCGACGCGGCGCAGCGGAAAGCATCAAGTCAGACCGAGAGCCAGGGGCAGAGGACGGCGAGGCCACGCCCCAGGACATCCCCCGGAAAGGCCCGCCCCTCCCCCTGGTCGTGCACCACCTCGACCGTCTGCGGCTGGCGGCAGGCCTGCCCCACCCCGGCTGGGTGCTGGGCGCCCCGCTGCTCCAGGTCCCCTTCTTCGTGGCGGGCATGGCCACGGCACGTGGCCTGGCCGCCACGCACTGGCCTGGCCTGGAGGTGGGAGGTCTGGCCTGGTTCACTGATCTCACCCTGCCAGCGCTGGAGCTCGGCAGCGTGGCGGCGCCCATGGGCTCCCTGGGCCTGGTGCTCCCCGCCGCGATCATCCTCTCCATCTCCAGCGTCCTGGACGCGGCGCTGCGCGTGCCCGGGGGCAAGGCCGGGCAGGGCGACGACCGCGCGGCGCTGGCGCGCTTTGCGCTGCCCTACGTCCGGCTGGCCATCGACATCGGCCTGGTGCCCCTGTTCATCATCGCCCTGCAAGTGCCCCAGGGTGAGCACAAGATTTAGGGGGTTTGGGGGGGCTAGTGTTCCAAGAGATATGGGGGAAGCAGGTATTCTCTGCTGATGTCGTACCGCCTGGCTTGAAAATGACAGCTGGGCGGGAGGCAGCGGCCAGCCCCTTGTTCATTCCAAGGATCCCTCGTCGCTCCACACACTCTTGGCCCCCCTCGCCTCACGAATCCAAACACTGCCCCCTCACCACCTCCACCCTCAAACTCCTAACCACGCAGCCGCCCTGTGCTACTGGCTGACCAGCAGCGGCATCACGCTGCTACAAGGCAAGCTGCTCCGCTCCTCGCCGGCCGCCAGGCGGGCGCTGGGGCTGGAGCCGGGCCACGGCACGCAGAGGGCGCCGGCCGCCGCGACGGCCGCGATGGCCGCAACCCCCAAGCCCAAGACGCTGGAGGGCAGGCCACAGCCGGCGGCCAGGGGCCAGCTCTCCCTGGGCCTGCGCCGGGTGCTGGTGGAGGCCCAGTCCGGGGACGAGGGAAAGCTGTTCGAGCGCGCCGCCGAGCTGGTCGCCGCGCGCCAGCCGCGCGCGGCGCGCGAGGTCCTGCTCCGGGTGCTGGAGCTGGCGCCGCGGCAGCCCAGTGCCGCGTTCGCCCTGGGCCAGATCAGCGCCACGAGGAAAGCGTGGGACGAGTCGGAGCGGTGGTACGCCGCTGCCGCCCAGTGGCACGAGGTGAGAGGGGTCTGCTGACGGTGCCTGAGCGCTTTGGACTCCTCCTTTCGTTGTGCAGATGGTGTAGATGCAGTGGGCAGGTGCCAGCAGATGCACGGCGGACCTCCCTCCCTTGCACACATGGTCCCTGTCATTTCAGACGCTTGGTCTGCATTGCTGGTCGCGTTTTACCGACTCCCACCCCAACATCCCACAGGATCCACAACTCGTCGCCCGCTCCTGGTTCGGGGCGGGCGTGGCCGCGAAGATGCAGGGAGAGCCGGAGCGGGCCCTCCCCATGTTTGCGCAGACCGTCCAGACTGCACAGGTCGGCACGTGGTGGGGGTCTCATCATGGATTGGGTGACTGTATGGCGAGGTGCTGTTTGCTGCACTCCCGCAGGCCAAGGGGTTGCTGCTGGGCCAGCCCTCGATCCCTTGTCGTGATCACTCCAAAGCACCCACCCACCACGCGGAACAGACGGACGATCTGAAGGCGCGGGCCCTGGTGGCCCAAGCCTCCGTGCACCAAGGCCTGGGCGAGGTGGGCGCCGCCATCGACGTCCTGCGCGAGGCAGCGCAGTACGACGACAAGGTACGAGAAGTGGGGGTGGAAAGAGGGAATACCAACCTGGTGTCATGGCTGTTCTGCGCTCGTGAAGGTGGTCTGATTTGGAAGACGGCCCATTCCTCCGGCTAGTAGGTGGAACCGCCGTACTGCACGCTGAAGGGTGGCGGCTCACTGAACAGCTCATCAAACATGTAGCCAAACCGACCACCCGCACCCGCTCGCATCCTGCAGGTGGAGGCGCAGTTCATCCAGCCCCTGCTGCAGCGCGCGTTAAAGAAGAAATGATGCGGCGGCATTGATCACAGCATGCTCATGCCGACGCCCCTCTCACTTGTACTTGTGGACTGTCTGTACAACTGCATTCAGACCCCCTTTTGAGAGTTCTGGGGTGATCTGGCATCACGCTGCGGCAGGATCCTTGCCCATACCACAGACGGTGGCATGCCATTGTCCTAGTCCTAATACCACGACAATGGCAGCACTGTGAGTTGATAAAGGAAACGAGACCTAGAGTGTTGTTCTCACATACTATATGGTGCCAGGCTTCTGGGACTCGTCAGCGGCCTGAGGTCCTGCGCCCAGGTCTTTCTGGAGGTCCCCAAAAGATACAGTGGCAGTCCCTCGTCGTGCAGGGCCCCTCTGAGAAGGGTCTGGCGCCCAGCCCGTCAGGTAGATGGCCTGCGGCAGGATTGTGGAGGGAGGGTTGCATGACCTTGGCCTTGTTTTGGACCGTCGCTTCCTTCAGGAGCTCAAATCTGGCTGCATGCAGGCCTGGCAGGGTGGCGATAGAAGCAAGCAGTAGATTCCTGCATAGAGGCCAGCCCAGCTGGACTGGAGACCTGTGATCGGAAACTGGACACCACCTCATGCCCTCCCCAACCTACACCCATCTCCATAGCACCACAAAGACCCACCCTTGCCTGAAAGGTGGCTGGTATGCCCTGCTCGGGCTCCCCCTCCTTCCCAAACAGGGAGGAGTAGATGGCCGCGGTGGCCAGGGCGGAGTCCCGGGGCAGGAAGGCCCGGCGCTGAGTCAGCGCATTGGTCTCGGCCAGCTGGCGAAGGTGCCGCACCAGCTGCATGGCGTCCCTGCGGGGGCTGGTGAGAGAGCCAGCTCTTCTTCCAGTTGGCTGGAACACCGCTCTTTTCATTTGGCAGGGCCCGCAAAGGCTTCAAGCGGAGTGGTTGCAGGGCAAAAGATGCGTCCTGCACCCCTGTTCCCTCCGGTCCCCCAACTAACCACCCAGCCGCACCGGTATTGGACTTGGATGTCGTCCACATCCACGGCGGGGATGGTGAGGCCCGCCCGCGTCAGCAGGTTGCCGGCGTCGCGGACCTGCGCCAGGGGGGATAGGCGCGGCGCCACCCCCCCCTCCCGCTCCTGCTGCGCCAGGGTGCAGGCAATGCGCAGCTCCTGCAGCGTGGTGCCGCCCAGCATGGCGCCCAGGAAGAGCCCGTCTGGTTTCAGGGCATGCCTGCACTGAGTCAGGACCCCCTGGAGATGAAGGAGGTGGGGGACTCGTTGGCAACAAGGAGCTATCGTGATGTGGGGGTGGTGCGGCCGGTGGATGAGAGTCTTGAAAAATGGTACAAGAACGAAATGGTTGGCCGGTGTCAAGGCCAGGGTCTGACGAAATGTTGGGCAGAGCAACTGTAGCCGACAACCCGGGGTCTCCGGGAGCTGTGGTTGTTCAGAAGTCCCTCGTCTGACTGCGGTGCATGCCAGCCTGATGCGAGCACGCAGGGTGGGCTGCCCGGGTCAGACATTGCTGTGCCTCCATGGTGCAGGCGATGCGTCACAATCGCTCGTGTGGTTGCCCGGGGCACGGAGGGTACACGTTGCACTGGATAAGACGGAAAGATCTCCGGGGGAGCAAAACCAGGCACCCATACCTCCCGTCCTTGCTGAAGCACTTCAGGAGCAACCAAACTGTGGTACACGCACAGACCAGCCCCCTCAAAAGACTCTGGCAGCTCTTGTCAAGACAGCAAAGGGCCACCCAGAGAGCTCAAAACCATAGATTCCACCACCGTCATCTCACGGGAACATCGTTGATCCAGTGGAGTCCCAGGCAGGCAACGACAGCTGTGGCAGAGGGGAAAAGGGCGGGCGTGACTGGACGGCTCGACCTGCCCCACGTTGCATGCCCTTCCTTTCTGGACTGGCATCCCAACACAGGTGTGCCCTCCGCAGCCTCCCCACCCGCTCACCATCGTATGTCCCAGGAGCCACCGGCAGGGTCTCATTCCGGGTGTCGGTCCAGTGCACATATGTCTGGGGCGTGGACCGCGCGCTCGCGGCATGCAGCCTGGCCAGTGCGTCCAGCATGGCCTGCGACGTGTCCACATGGGTCACGTGGCGGGTGCCGGGCGCCTCCCGCTCCAGGCGCTCCGCGACCTGACGGCCGGCCCCTCCCAGCACCAGCACCGACTCGAAAGCCCGAGTGCAGTCCTTGAGCCGGTCCAGCAGCCTGTCTGCCACCTCATCCTGGGATGGAAGAAGTGGAGAGGGAGCCGTGGGAGGGCCGCCGGGGGGGTCCTCTTGCTTGTACATGCTTTGTTGCATTAGGTAACCACCATGAAGACCATGCACACCGTGCCCTCATTCCCACGCACCAGGAGAGGATCGGGGCCGGGGTCATACCTCGCAGCTCGATCCCTGTGACGAGCCTTGAGCTCCCTGGATGGAACAAAGAGACATCCTCGGTCCGCCTCCATCAGAGGCCAGGGTTATGTGGATGTCTCGGGGAAAAACAGCCTCATGAATGCCGGCGCCCCTGCAGACCCACGCACCCATCGAAGATGTTGAGGGATGAGTCTGATGCCGTCACCGATGTGTGCAGCAGATACGCCGCTTGTCGCCAGGCCTCGCTGTGCGCATCTTTGGAACGTGCCACAGCGCGCAGCATCAGGACCAGCGGAGGGTTTTGCGATAGGGCACCCGGAGGGAGCTGCAGGGAGAACCAACTTGCGCCGATCGCTGAATGGTTTCCATTGAATAAAAGTGCACCTTGCGTGGTGGGAGTGTTGCTGCTGTATACGACTTACAATCATGTTTGTAGGGTTGTCGCTGCAGTCCACGTGGCAGGGGGCAGACCAGAAGATGGCTCCCTCAAAACTCGGCTCCTGGCGCCCTCTGTAACCAGGCAAACTTGATGCTGAATAAGTTATAGTGTACATGGTTCATCATGAGATATCAGAAATTGGTACAGAGCTGACAGCGGGGGTTATTGTTCCTGGGCGCCACTCAGGCATACACGGGCCTGTTGAAGATCCAGGAGAACTCCACGGCCGCGGGCGGCGCGGCCTCCGCCTTCTTGGCCTTGCGCTGCGCCAGCTTCTCGAACCGCGCGGGCAGAGAGCAGAGCAGCTCCTGGGCGGCGCGGCCCTCCGGGGTCAGCCCCGTCTTGCCCTCCACGTCCCAGCGCCGGATGAGGTGGCGCAGGATGCCGATGTAGTCGCCGGCGGTGTACACCCCTGCCCGCTCCGCCACTGCCGCAAAGTCGTCGAACAAGTTGCGCCCCCCGTTGCGCGCGCCGTGCTGGCCGTCGTCCATGAGGTGGGCGGGCATGGTGATCTTGCGCATCATCATGTGCGCAAACGCCACCATGGCCCCGCTGGGGTCGCGCTGGAAGATGGCATCCATGGTCCGCGTGTACGCCGCCTCGTGGCGCGACTCGTCCCGCGCAATGGTCCCGCAGATCTTGGCCAGGGCCTCGTCCCCGGCGGCGACCGCCAGGCGGGCGGTGGAGCCGTGGCTCAGCTTGGTGGCGCGCTCCTGGAAGCTGGTGAACACAAAGGCGTGGTAGGGGTGGTTCTCCGTGCCCGGGTCCATGCCCGATGAGATGAGGCGCTGGATGGTGCGCTCCACCGCCAGCATGTCCACCCGCCCCGTCAGCCACATGTACTTGTTCAGCAGGTCGCCATGGCGGTTCTCCTCCGCGATCCAAGCCCGTGGGGGGGGGGGGGGGGGCGCTTGTTTGTGAGTGAGTAGAAGCAGTGAGGAACGGAAGCAGGATGCAACATGTAATTGAAGCAGGCCTCGTCCACTGCCGAAGCAATCACACGTGGCCCTGGGGTCGAGGCGCGCACCTGGTCCACTTGGCGTAGGGGTGCTGGCTGTGCCCTGTCTCATCGCGCACGACGTCCAGGGTGTTCAGCATGGCCATGTAGGTGGGCAGGGCCTCCTCCGTGATCATGTCCCCCACCAGGCAGACCAGCAGGTCGTCGGGGATGGCCGCCGATCGCGCCCGCAGGTCGCCGATCTGGTCGAAGAATGCCTCCGAGTTCGAGGCGGGGAGGAAGTCGGTGGGCTGCCACATCTCGTCCACGGGCGTCAGGAGGGGGAGGATCTGGGACTCGAAGACGGGCGCCAGGGAGGCCACGCAGTCTAGTTGCTGGGCGCTGGCGGAGTGGAGCACCTGCGGGGAACAGGACGGCGAGGAGACATGGGACATGACCATGAGTCATGACGAGAAGGGCGCAACAAGCACCGCACATCCAACACTGCTTGGCAGTCCTATGTAACTCTCACCTCCTGTCGAATGATGGTGGGGGAGAGGTTGAGGGCCGAGCGAGGGGCTGCGACGGTAGCTGCGGCCACGGGGGTCGCCATGCGGGATCCCGCGCGCCCCGCCGATCGGCGACCCGACTGCACATGTCCGATGGGACCGGCGTGCCGAGACTGGATGGTCTTCATGGTGGAGACTGCGAATGGGGGTGATTGTATGGGACTTGGAGACCTGCGAGATCGACGACTCACAATCATGCGTACATGCCGACCGGAGCTCATGGACAGACAGGTATGGGTGGGCTGCCTACCTGAGGCCTGATGCATGCCGAGGCTGTGACAGTGAAATATGTGTTGAAGTCTAGCGCCGATAGGGAGCGTCGCAGACCTTGGGCGAACTGATCAGCGAGTCCTGTTGCAGGAATTTGCGGAGGCCTCCGGATGCCCAGTACGTGCTTGGTGAGCGATGTTCGTCCTGCGCGATGATTGCTCTGCAATGCCAACAAATGTGAATCTATGCCTTTGAATTCCTGTTTCAGTGCTCCTTATACCCCCTTCAGCCTAGCATCGAAGCACAGGAATTCTGGCAGCTGGACTACGTGCAAAGGGCACGTCTCGGTATCTGAGGAAAGCGGGGAATAAAAGGTGTCCGCGCGCTCCCTGCGTCATTGCGCCGACGCCTTCGATCTCGCGGGCGGGGTGGGACATTGTAAACAACGGATTCCTATCGGTCACGCCTGCCGACGTCGGCAGGCAGCGTCAATCGCACAGAGGGCTATCACGCACGAGTGGAATGAAATCAGAGGGAGAAGGGGTGGTAGTCGTGGGGTGCTGCAGGGGGGCGGCTGGGGTTCCAAGCCCAGGGGCGCCGCCGCCGGGGGGTTCAAGCAGCCTGCGGGCCAGTAGCCAGCATGGCAAGCCCCTAGGGCGACCTTTCCTCCTCTGCCCCCGGGTACACCATATCACCCGTCTGCAGCTCCCGCGCGCCCGCCGCGTGCGCCTCCGCGCCGGGGTCCACCTGGCCCGCCCCGCCGTATGGCCCGCCGTGCGGCGCCTCCTCGCCCACCTTCCACTCCGGTTCCTGCATGGCCGTGCTGAACTGCACCCCCCGGCTCCAGGCCGGCCACAGCCCGGGCCACATGCTGGGGTGTAGGCCGGCATGGGCGGGCTGGCCCCCGCCCGCGTCCGGCCCCGCCTCGACCTGCGGCGACCCGCCCCCGCTGCCGCCCGGCTCGCGCGCCGGCGCCGCGCCCGCGCCGCCGGGCCCCGACCCCGCCAGCACGGGCAGGGCGGGGTGCCAGAAGGCCGCGCCGCCCGCCGCCCCCGTCACCGCGCCGGTCACCGCGCCCTCGAAGCCCTGTGCCGAGGGGGGCGCGGCGTAGGCGTAGGCCGGGCCGGCGGGCGGGATGCCCGCCGCGGGCCCCGCCAGGCCATACATGGCCGCGCTGACGGGCTGGCCCACCACCGCGTCGGCGCGGGCGACGTGGGGGCCCGGGTCTGCCGCGCCGCCGACGTGGCCGCCGTAGCCATAGGCGGCGGCGGGGGGCAGGCCGCTGGGGCCGCCGTAGCGCATGCCGCCGCCCGCGGCCAGAGACTGCTGCATCGCCTGCTGCGCGGCCATCTGCGCAACGTTCTGCTCGTGGATGCGCTGCAGCGCTGCGCTGTCCACGCGTTCCCGGTCCGTGAAGCCCCCGATCTTCTTGAGGTACAGGCGGTACTTCTGCGCAGAGGGGTGGACCGGGTGATGGGGTCGGGAGGCGGGGGAGAGGAGGGCGGTTGGGGGTGAGAAGAGGAGGTCATGGGTGGCTATCAGGAATGACGACGCCTACAAAAACTTGGAGCGCCGGGGGCAAGGGGTGCAGACGTTGTGCAGCGACGACGAGTGCCACCCAGGAGGCCCATGCCATGAGGAGAAACTTTGCACGATCGCCCAGGATGCGATCGTTGCCCCTGGCCGCACGACCAGTCCCGGCCTGCCCTCCCGGGCAACCTCTCCCAACTTCCGCCGCCCCCGACCCGCACCTGCAAGTGGCTGGCAACGTTCTCGCGCGTCATGCCGTCCACATTCATCATGGTGAGGATGTTTTTCGGGACGGCCTGCTTCAGACCCTGGTGCGGCAAGAGATCGGAGGCGAGGGGAGATGGTGAGGGGCGAGCGCACGAGTGATCTCACACGGCCATCCGACTACAGGGTCCCAGGCCAGCCCTCCTGTGCCTTGCATCCCACTCCTGGGACAGCATCCAGGTCGAGACCACGGATGCCCGCGCCTGCAACGACGGCGTCCAACCCCCTTGCCCCAGCCGCGCCCCAGCCCTCGTCCCATGCCCCACCCCCCCGGCAGCCTCACCAGGTGGCTCAGCGCGTTGATGAAGCGGTTGTGCAGCTCCTGGGTCCACACCAGCCGCGCTTTCCTGCCGCCCTGCTCCCCGCTCTCCACCGACCCGGCCGTGCCCGAGTGCTCCAGCGCGGCCGACCCCAGGCCGGTGCCCCCCGCGCCGGAAGGCAACCCCCCTGCACTGCTGGCGGCGGCCGGGCCGCCGGGGTCCGGCGCCGGCGCGGTGGGGCTCCTGGGCGTCCAGGCCCCGGCCCCGCTGTCGGGCTCGGGGTTGGGCCGCTTCACCCCCGCCAGGGTCCCCGCCGTGCCGGCCTCGTGCAGGGACTGGCCGGTGGCGGAGTAGGGCATCTCCGCAAAGGCCAGCATGGTCGCCGCGGCCGCCGCGGAGACGTCCTGGGACGTGAGCGGCGGCGGGGGGGGCTCAGAGCGCGCCGGGGAGGGGGAGTCCCCCGTGGGGAGGATGAGGGTGTCGTACTCGGTCAGGTCTCCCAATGACACCCGACTGGTGCCGGGGCTGTCGCCGCTCATGCTGGTGCTGGGGGGAAGGAGGGGGAGGAGGGGGAAGGGGGGGAGAGTGGGGCCACGCCGGGGAATGGAGGAAGTGGAGGGGTCACCGGGGTGACGGGTTGCACCCGAAAAACCGTACGCACCAATTGGGGGGAGTTGGAGCAGGGGCGAGCGGGCATCGGGCTTACATGAACCCTGGCACTTCGCCGAGAAGGCGCGCCCAAAACAGGGACGGCAACTGGGCTGTGCCTGGGCCCCCTGGAGGAGTGCTCAAACTGACAATCTTGGAGCCACTGCACCAGTTTGGGTGCGGGGCAGGGAGAGGGGAGGGGGTTCGCGAGAACACTTCGGGTAGAAAACAGATATGATCGAGAGTGAGAATTCCGATTGGGCCGCGCTTTCCTTCTCTCGTCCTCACTGCTGGGAGGTTTCACCAAAGTCTCGGGGGATGCAGCGACGCGTGGATCGGGATCGTTGAACATATAAATATAAGCTGGCGATATGACGGAAGATACGACGAGCGGGAGCCGGCTGGGGGGCGATCGGGGCCAGGCTCCGCAACCCACCACCGCCCCTTCTCCCCAGCACCGCCCCATCCTGTCTGTCGATCGCACGGAGGAGGCGATGGCTCAGCGGCACATCCTCATCCCAGTAGATGATACCGATGTAAGTCTTGGGTTCAAAACTTGCAGTATGGAGCCGTGGGGCGGGGCTCCCACGGGAATGTAGGTCACGTAGCCATGCAGGCGCTGGTTAAAATATGTGTCGGGTTCCTGCAGCTCAGTTCTGAACGGGCGTGCCTCCCCTGCAGGACTCCGAAGTGGCGATATCCTGGGCAACCAAGAATGTTTACCGGCATGGTGACGTCTTCCATCTGGTAAGGGGGCCATTTCATAATAAGGATCATGTGTGGAGGAGTATTGTTCCATGGTATGTGCATCCTGGCCCCGAGCCATGCCAGAGTATATGTCAGAATGGAATGCGAGTCGCCGCCTTGCTGCTGTGCTCTATGACCGCCCGCACGACCTCCAATCCTCCACTCCCAAACTCTGAACAGCTGCATGTTGTGCCTGAGCCGACCATGGTGCACATCTGGGGCGGGGTTTACGTACCTCCGGACGAGTCTGCCGAGCTGCAGGAGGTGACCGAGGAAGGGTGTGGGAGGGGTTGCCTCCTCGGGGAAGGGAGCAGATGGAGTGGGTCAGAAGGGGTCATCGGGCATCTTGCAACTCCAGCAGTTTTTGCAGAAAGCCCTATGCTAAAATGGATCTGGACACTCCTGAGATCTGTTGCTCCTGGTCCCGACCCCTCCGCCCGACACGCCACCAACTCAACCCCACGACACCTTGAACAGATCGAGGACACCAAGCACATGGTGTCGCATCGCTTTGCAGAGGCGCTTGTGGCCGCCAAGGTATGGCTTTGTTGGAGAGCGATTCACATTGCATTGTGGACGTTCGTCCAGGAAGCCAATCATATGCCTCCATCAAGTGTACCCCCATCGTGCCCTGAAAGCCAATTCTGTACTCAGCGCCACTCGACGTGGCCCTTGCAGGTGCCGTTCAAGCTGCATGTGATCGTTGGGCCCTCTGACACAGACTCCATTGCCAGGGTGGTGAGCGCCAAGGCCGCTGATCTGGGGGCGCAGCTGGTCGTGGTCGCGCGGCACAGCAAGGGCAAGCTGAAGGTGTGTAGTGGTACGGTCGAGGGGAGCAGGGTTTGCTGGGGACTGGAGGGATGGCTTGAATGTTGACAGTGAAGGGTGGGCAATGAAAGCTTCCAGGAAATTCTGCACTACCCCGTGCAGGAGTTTCTGGTGGGCTCGGTGACGGCGTCCATTGTCAAGAGTTGCACGTCACCGGTGCTGGTGGTGCCCCATCCCTCGATTCCATGATTTGTCGATGGCTGGGCAATGACCAAGTGCTGAGGGAATCCCTGCTGACATCCTTTTGAATGGTCTCGTGAAATGCATGTTCTGTGCCATAGCGTATTGTCAGTACAGGTGCTGGCACCATGGGTCTGATGAATGCATACTCACCGATTGTGTAATGCATGGCAAGTCCAGATTATCAGGTGGTGACTGTCAAAGACAGCTCATCGGAGCTGGCGTGTCTTCATGAGTACTGGCAAAAGATTTGGCACAGCGTCTCAGCATTGCTGAGTATCCACCACATCGAAGGCCTGTGACAGAACTTTCAGGGCACCCTAGGGCCTTTGCGCTTCTTCCCAGCATTCCTTCCTGCTGGCTTCTGCGGCTGTGAGTCAGGGTCCTGCCCCATGTCCACCTCCTCCATGAGGTTGACTGTGCATGAAGAGGGAATGGTGTTTGAGCAAGATGCTGGCAGACATCGACCAGAGCTCAACACCAGGCATGCAAACTTTGGGTATTCCTGGCTCTTCTAGTCATGGGCAGGTTGACGCCAGGGACTCACTGTCCTCTGTCACAGGGATGTTCTCAGACTTCATGTAACTCGTGAAGAAGGACATCAACTTGGACTTGAGGATGTCCACTTGTTTGGAGATGGGCACTGGAAGTCAGGAGCATGAGAAAGGTAACATGTGATGAAGTGGATGCACCGGGCTATTATCACTTGGTGGCGCTGAGTCCAATTTCAAAGATGCATGCAGGAGAGAAAAGTCCGCCCCCCCCCCTCACCTTCGCTAGCTTCCAGATCCAAATTGAAGATGGGCTCGCCCTTCAAACTGCACTGGGCCTGCACACGGCCCGCCATGTTGGCAGAAAAAAGCGAGGCAAGGGGCTCTGGGTGTGCCTGCGGTACGGTGTCTCAACAATTGTATGGCGTGCTCTCAGGCAGACTTAGCTGCTGCCGGAAAGCGTAACAATAAGGGAGCTTGAGCACCGAACGTGCAGCCTGGGCCAACACCGGGGTATGACCTTATCGCGGTTCGGCTTTAATAAAGATATTTTGCTATAACTCCTATACGTTTCTCAAGTGTATGATTGAGAACAGAATCCTATATAGTTGAAATGCTGAAAAAGCCGACAGGACATCCTGCTCCACGTCACCCATCATTCCGCTGGGGAGACTAGTTTTACTCGATCGTTGACTGCATGAGTAAGCGTCCGGCTGATTGAAGCACCCACACCTCACATCGAGTCTTGACATGTTGCTAGCACCTTCCTTCACATTAGAAGACGCGCAGTGCGCCGCTGTGGACGCGGGTTACTGTTTCCCGGGAACGGACACACACACTCCTCTGCCTAGGCGTGCAAATCTCGCAGGTGATGCTCTGGCCCGACCGGTGCCGCAATGCACCATCAATGCACCATAAGCATACGCCTCCGATTGCAATCAAGCCCAACGTAGAGCAGAGATGGGGGCATCGCTCACGCCTCTCTACAATCACCCCTGCCAGCCTTCCTGGAATCCCTGGGAGTCAACTCCCTGTCTGCCCTGCGACGCAAGCTCCGACAGCAGATCGAAGCGGGTCCCGAAATCAGCCTTGAGAAAGGATCTTGGCCTGTCGCTGCATCGGCGGTTGAGCACTCAACAGAAGGTGGACGGGCAGTGCTGGTGCTGAGGAGCCCCGGGCCGGCCAGTGATGGACACGGCGTCGACAGCAGCGTGGTCTTCAGATCCCTGGTGCGCACCTGAGCAGGGGCCAAGGGAGGCTCATCCTGCCTGTACTGTCCTTGGCTGCTGGTATGCTGCAGGGGCCTGCTCTGTTCATGCTCACCCCTCCATCCCCCTGGCCTCGCCACCCCAGTCTGGAGCAGCCTGGTCCATCTACATCGGGCAGGGCAGCGGCGGCCTGGCCACGGGCCTGGGCGTCATGCTGACCGGCGCAGGGGACTGGTACGCTGGAAGCTGGCGGGACGGGGCTGTCTGGGGGAGGGGCCTGCACGTCTTCTCACCCCCAGCCGCGGGAGGAGGGGGTCCCAGCCAGGCCTGGCGCAGGGATTTTGCCGGCTCCTTTGATGGGCAGCCCTTTGGGCTCGGCCGCGCGACGTGGTGGGACGGCAGGCAGGAGCATGGCAGGTTCCATGGCACCCAACTGGTGGAGCAGGTGGGGCGCGACCGAGTCGACGAGGTGGTGGGCTCGGCGCTGCAGTCAGCCAGAGCAGCATGCAGGCATGCCCGGAGGCTTTGGCTTCGCATCGACTCCGAGCATGCTGCATTCGCAGCACAATGCCTGGCACAAGCCCCTGACCTGCCCAGTGCTCTTTCACGCATAGACGAGTATGACATGAGTGAGTAGCAGTGCAGGCTCATTTTCCCTGACAACTGATCCAATGGATTTCCAGTACCCTTGGTCTCATGCAATGCTTGAAATGATGCCTGAGCCTTGCTCATGCTGATTGACTCCAGGACATTACTCGTCTGCATGACGTGTTGGATGGCGGATCGTCCCGTCGAGGCAACTTGCCGTGGCAGCCGTGACCGCTCGCGCGCGCAAACGAGTCTCGGGCCTTCCCAAGCAGCCTGGTCAAGACACCGCTTGCTCCTCTAGGAGGCATTACAGACACCTCCCTCCCGCTCCATCGAACCGATTGGCATCGCTGAATCCTCCCGATCGTGGCATACAGCCGCTGGAATCATCGCCGCACACCCCCACCTGCACTCGCCCCGTCCTCTGGCCGGCGCGGGACCACCGCGGGATGCTGGGCTGAAGAGACTGCATTGGAGGGGAGTCGGGAGCTGAATCAGGTCTCGAAGGTGTGTCGACGGCGCCCTCTATGTTGTCGTGCGGCGCGAGATTAGCATGTCGGCCAGGGGCCCACCAAGGGGTGCCTTTATTTGCCTACCCAGGCTGTCAATGCCACTCCCTGGCTTGTCCCCGCGGCATTGGGTCCCACTGCACCCTTAACTCCCCTGATCAGTTTGTCGCAAACTCCTCCCACTTAAGCAACCCCTTACGACTGCCCCCCCCCCCCCCCCCCACCGCATGGCCGACGACTTCGAGAAGGCGGTGTTCTACGCCTTTGCCCAGCCCGGCACTGCCCCCGCCGACGTGTCGGCCCGGGCCGGCGCCGCGCTGGAGGCCGCGCGCGCGGGTCCCCAGGCCTGGGCCCTCTGCCTGGCCCACCTTCGCTCCTCGGCCCACGCTGAGGTAAAATTTTGGTGCCTGCAGACGCTGCACGGCCTTGTGGGCGAGCGGTACGGCGAGCTGGCCCCCGACCAGCGTGACGCGCTCAAGTCGGCGCTGGTGGGTACCGCGCTGGGCGACCCCGGCCTGGCCCCCTTCCTGCGCGCCAAGCTGGCGCAGGTGCTGGTGGGCGTGGCCTGCCGCGAGTTCCCCTCCGCCTGGCCCGCCTTCTTCCAGGACCTGATCGCGACGCTGCCCGCTGGCCCCCCCGCCGCCGACCTCTTCTGCCGGGTGCTGGTCGCGGTGGACGAGGACGTGGTGTCGCTGGAGGTGCCGCGCTCGGCGGCCGAGGCGCGCGCCAGCATGGCCTTCAAGGACGCCATGCGCGACCTGGCGCTGCCCGACGTGGCGGCGGCGGCCACGCAGCTGCTGGCCGCCAGCCACGCGGCCGACCCGCCCGCCGCCGCCGCGCTGCTCCGTGCCCTGGCCCGCTACGTGCACTGGGTGGACATTGGCCTGGTGGCCAACGATCGCTTCGTCCCGCTGCTCTTCGGCGTGCTGGGATCGCGGGACGAGGGCCTACGCGCCGCCGCAGCGGGCGTGCTGATCGAGATCGTGGGCAAGCGCATGGAGGCCGAGCCCAAGCTGGCCCTCATCCAGCAGCTGGGCGTGGTGCCGGAGGCCGCCAAGTGGGCTGAAGGCCTGCCGGGGGCCGAAGACGGCGACGCCGGGTCGGAGCTCGCCGCGAAATACGCCAGGCAAGGCGGCTGATACCGTTATACCAAGGGGGTGGGGGAGTCTTGAGAAGGGGGGGGGCGCGGTGGGTGGTACCTTGAAAGTGCGGGTGAGGTAAAATGGAGCAGGACTGACGCATGCAGGGAAGGTGGGGACTCTCTGCGGAAGCGAAGTTGCCTTACCCATCTGCGAAAATGTTGGGGTACTCGTGGAGCCTGGCACAGTGCTCCCCCCCCC
The DNA here is from genome assembly GCF_000733215.1 of Auxenochlorella protothecoides. Classification (NCBI taxonomy): domain Eukaryota; kingdom Viridiplantae; phylum Chlorophyta; class Trebouxiophyceae; order Chlorellales; family Chlorellaceae; genus Auxenochlorella; species Auxenochlorella protothecoides. The sequence continues at coordinate 112,038 of NW_011934129.1, forward strand.
ACCAGGATCCTCACTTGTAAGCCACACATTCAGTCACCTCCATTCCCTCTTCTCCCCCTCATTATGATCCACAATGACAGGTTGCTGGCCTGCCTGGCGACCGAGATCCTGGAGGCGGTCAAGAAGATCGAGAACGCGGTGCTGTCGATGGCGGCGGTGGGCCTGGCCGTGGACGACGAGGCGGGGCGCGAGGCGGAGGCCAGCGCGCGCGGCGCCTGCGCCCTGCTGGACGCACTGTTCCCCGCGCTGCTCCGCGCGCTGGGCGGCGGTGGGGAGGAGGTGGTGGCCGCCGTGCTCCCTTTCCTGCTGTCCTACGTAGGCTGGGTGCGCGCCGCGGCGCGGCGCAAGGGCAATGCCGGGGGTGGCGAGGCGGGCGCCGGGGCCGACGGCGCCACGACCCCGGCGCGCGGCGCGGCGCACCTGCCCGCAATCCTGGAGGCGGCGGCCGCTGCGGCCCGGTACCCGGCCGACTCGGCGGTGCCCACGGGCGCGCCGGCCGGCCCTGCCGCACGCGCCGCGGCCGAGGAGGAGGAGGCGGCCATGGCCGAGCGGCGCCAGGACCTGTTCACCCTGTTCCGCAACGCGGCGCGGCTGGACCCGGCCGCCGCGCTGGCCTTCGTGCGCTCCGCGCTGTCGGCCGTGCTGTTCGCCCCCGACGCGCCCTGGCAGGGCGTGGAGCTGGCGGTGGCGCTGCTGTACCAGCTGGGCGAGGCGCCCTCCGACGCCGACCTGCGCCCGGGCACGGGCGCGCTGGCGGAGCTGGCGCTGGGCGTCATGCGCAGCGACCACCCCGCCGCCGCACACCGCCTCGTGGCCCTGGGCGTGCTGGAGGCCTGCGTGCGATACGCGCGCGTGCTGGCCGCGCCGGGTGTGGCCGCGGGCACGCT
>NW_011934129.1:113865-129767 GCF_000733215.1 Auxenochlorella protothecoides
GCTGGGCCACGCCGACCCCGGCGTGCAGCGCCGGGCCGCCTACCTGCTGTGCCGGCTGACAAAGGCGCTGCGCGGGCCGCTGCGCGGCGCGGCGCAGGGTGTGCTGGCCGCGCTGGCGCCGCACCTGGCGGCCATCGCAGCCTCGCCCGCGGCGGAGCTGCCGGGGCCGAAAGCCGCGCCGGGGAGGGGGCCGGGCGGCGCCGCGCTCACCGCCGTGGACGACAGGCTGTACGCCTTTGAGGCGGCTGGGCTGCTCCTGGGCCAGGAGGAGATGGAGGCGGGGGTGGAGGCCGCCTGGCTGGCCGCCGTGCTGCAGCCCCTCACGCGGCAGGTGAGATCTGTATATTTTGGGTTTCTGCTTTGGGGAGGGAGGGTGTAGTTTGTGGAAGGGAAAAGAGGACTGTGGTTCAGTCTGAGGCTTAGATGCCGGTTTGGGGGGGAGTTGGTCCTTCATGGACTCCTCCTTGTCAGCGGGGGTTTTGCCGGGAGGGGACCCACCCCCACGTTCGCTTCACAACCTGTACCCGCGAAAATCTGGAATTTCCATCAAGCCGCACGAGATGCGGCGCGAGTTTGTCAGCTGCAGGTCAACGGTTCGAGCCCGTTTGGGGCCAGGCACAATGTTTCCGGCCCCATAGCTCAGTTGGTTAGAGCGGCAGTCTAATACTTCTTATTTTCCTTTTTCCTTTGTATAAGCGTCTCATCATTACCCCTGTTCAAACCCACAGATCGAGGAGGCGCTGGGGGAGGGCCCGGGCCCGAGCAACGGCTCAGCTGCCCTGGTGCCACCAGCGCTCATGGTGCAGCAGGCGCTGGAGGGCATCACCCGCGTGGCCAAGGGATTCTCCTTGCGCCTCTGCACCGAGCTGCGCCCCGCCCTGGGTGCTGAGTTCACGCGTGAGTGCCAAAGGGGGGGTGGGAAGGGAAGTAGACGGGGTTGCGCAGGGCTGTTATGTCCATGCGCCCTGACAAGGATACCCTGGCAGGGCCCCTTCACTCGGCTTGGGAACGCCGTCCCTAGCCCCACCAATCCTATTCATCCGGGCCCATCTCAGCCCTCCTCACACCCCGCCCTCCCACTCGCACAGGGGCTCTGCGCTGCGCCATCCAGGTGCCGCGCCGGCTGCCCGGTCACCGCGCGCTGCGCGCGCGGCTGCTTTCCTTTCTCCACCGCATGGTGGAGACGCTGGGGCCCGCCTCCCTGCCCTTCATGCCCGAGGTGCTGCAGGCGTTGGTGCGCGAGGGAGCTGACGCCTGCGAGCTGGCCGACGCCCTGATCCTCCTGAACCAGCTGATGTCGCGGTTCCGGGACGGCATGGCGCCCCTGATTCGGGTGAGCGCGGCTGGTGCCTTTCGTATTTTGTGTGGGGAGGACTGCATTTCCCCGAGGGGGGGGGATTTGTGCGGAGGCCTGGCCTGGGGTATGGCGCACAGGCTGTGGCTGGGTGGGCTGTGGGGTGGCTGGATGCAGCTGCCATTCCGCGGCCAGCAGCTCCTGATGATGCGAGGAGGGTGGGGAGGAAGTGGTGCAGGGAATGACCTTGATGTTGGCCTGCATGCTCCCCATGATGTGGCCCCGCTTGCACTCCTAGCCATCCCTTGAATGCTCTCCGATCAGCGTCCCCACCCCCCCCACCCATCCCTCCAACCCCACTACATTCTTTCCAGGACATCCTGCCGGTCCTGCTTTCTTGTGTGCATGCCGTGCTGGGGCCCGACTGGGACTGGTCTGGTGCGGCTGTCCCCGGCTCGCCCCCCGCCGCGTCTGCCGAGACGGCCCGGGAAAAGGAGGAGCTGCAGCGCGCCTTCTTCGCCTGCCTGCTCTGCGTCGCCACGATGGGCCTGGCGGACCAGCTGCTCGCGGCTGGGTCTGCCACACTGGACGGCGCGCTGGGGCCCCTCCTTCAGGTGAGGTGGACGAGGAGGGGTGTTGTTGGGGATGGGAGGAAAGCGTGGGAAAGCTGGCGATGCACCATGGGCAACCTTCCCCTGGACTGTGGGGCCTGAGTTGCCAAAGTTCCATGGGCTTCAAATAAAGTTGGAATCCTCCGATAGATATCGGCACATGCAACGGACCCCCTTTAAAAACCTTGCAGGCTGGTGGAGGCCACACGGACGTCACCGTCAGGAAGACCTGCATACAGGCAAGCCGGGAAGGAGCCTGTCGTTGCCAGCTGTGCAGCGTCCTGTGCACCTTGACCCCCGCAGAGATGGGCACCTGTTGTTGCTGTGAGCCTGAGTCTGGCTTTATTCTCATGCAGAAACTACCACACCCTCGCAGACCCTGCATCGCCTGCTGAGCGTCTGGATGGAGCCCAGCAAGGAGTCTGGCGCCGCCATCACCACCTTTGCCGTCGAGAAGGTGAGGCACGGGCCTGAGCGTGGACAGACCTGGCTCGCACTGCGTGCCTCTAGACTGACCCGCTGCACTCCTTCCTGGTTCCAAGCTTGCACCCAGGCCCCCCTTTCTCTACACCCTGCTCTGCAGTTTGCTGGGGAGGTATGCCTGCGGTGCATGCTTGGGGGGCAGTCTCGACTTGACCCTGGAGACGCATCCTCCATCGGACTGCTGGCCGAGGCGGCGGCAGGTCTGCGACTGGTGGACGAGCACGCGCGGGAGGAACTAGCCCGGCACCTCCTCAGGCATGGGCTGGATAGCAGGAGTGTTTTCCTGGGTTGGACAGTGAAGGATGTTCACGGTCTGGCCTCCGAGTGCCGCTCGCCATGTTCTCCAGGAGCCAGACCGCCCCCGACCTCAGTGCCCGCTGCAGCGCGCCTGGGTCCATTCTGCAGCATGCTGCAGCCCACAGCACTTTCATTCGATCATCATATGGGAGCAATACCTTCATCATCCCCCACACACACCGCAGTTCGGTCCTTCCAAACCAGCTGGGCTGGCCGGCGGCGGCTTCCACCCAGCTCCTGCAGCTCATCGCCGACGGCGACCATAAGGTCCTACGCGATTTCCTGAGGCAGGCGCTGCAGCAGCAGCCCCGGCCTGCGGCCGCCAAGCTGGACTGAGCGGCATGGATGGTGCAAGTCTGGCACTGGACCCACACGCTGCTTCCCACTTTGGTCTACTCTGTTTGCTGAGTGCCTCTTTCGTCACCGTGCTGTCAGTTGCAATGTACACTGCGCAATGCACTCCCAACACCACCGAGGCCCCATACGTAGTGCCTTGGGTGCCTCCAAAATATGGGAGGAGCTCCCTGCAGTGCGCCGAGCACCCCGCCTGCAAATGCGCAGACGAAGGCTCGGGGGCCGCGTGATGTCAGCCCGGCACGGCCGGACTGATGACGACGCTCGACGCACCCATCCACCAGCTGCATCAGGCCGGGGCGTCGTCCAGGTAGCTCTGAACGGGCGCCGGGTCGTAGCGGCAGATGCAGTCGTACACCTTCCCGCCGAACAGCCGCTCCGCGAGGTGAGCGTTTTTGAGCATGGCCAGCTTCAGGGCGGCGCAGCGGAAGCGGGTGTGGTAGTTGGTGTGCAGCGCCCTCCCCATGCCCTCGATCACCACCAGGTCTGCGCCCACCGCCGCCTCGGCCACTTCGGCCGACACGCGGCGCAGATCCAGGCAGGGCGAGCCATGCCCGCTGCTCACGATGTACAACCTGGAAAGGGGGGGAGGGAAGAGGCGAAGGGTTTGGGGATGTTGGACGATCAGCGAGAGACGGTGCTCACCATGTGGCGCGGGTCGCAGGATCAGTCACCAACGGTGTCCTCTGTCCCCTCCTTCTCTACCAAACGCGGCCCCAGCGAGCAGTTAAGGAAGAGCACATCGACACGGCCATCACCCACCGCGGATCCTTCCACAGGGAAGGGTATGACTCCCCAAACATGCCCTTGCGCGCCGCAGTTGTGGGGGTCTCCGGCTGGTCCTCAAAATCCGTGGCGTGAGGCAGCAGCCGGCGCGGGCTAGGGTTGGTACGGACCACGGGCCGCGCCACGGTGGCGTGCCCCGACTGGCCCCTGGCCACCGGCAGCTCCTGCGCCATGGAGGACTCCGGGAGGGCGCCGGCGACGGGTGGGATGTGGCCGCCGGCGGCCGCCAGGGTGGACACCGCGGCGTCCCTGGCCGCCCGAATGATGGGGCAGGTCTCGGCAGCCCGGGCCACCACGCCCCTCAGCTCTGCGGCAGTGATGTCGTTGATGGCAGGCAGCGCATTGGCCACCATGATGACCTGGCAGCGGGGGGGAAAGTGAGGGAGAAGCGAGATCGTCGTGCGCGTGAGAAAGTGAAACCTGGGGCATGACACACGTTGCTCGTGTCGCGAATGCACGGTGCACCCCTGGCACCGCCGGGGATGCTCCCCACCTCTGCGCCCAGACGCAGGAACTCCCGTGCCAGGGGAATCATGCCGAGGACGATGTCGGCGCCAGCGTTGTCCACAAACATCAGCACACGCTTGAAAGGGGGTGAGCTCTTGGGGGCTGCAGGTGTGGCAATGGGGTGCAAAGGTTGAGGAGGGGAAGTGGTGGTGGCACAGATGCCTTCTTGCTGCTGCTCCTGCATGCGCGGGAGCGCCATGTTTCGATGATGACAGTGCTTTGTGTACTCCAGTAGACCCACCCCTGACGAGGCCTGCTTCATCTGACCTTGATGCAGCCAGGTAAGAACCACACCAGGCCCTTGCCGCACCCCAGCTCACCGGCTCCCCCCCGGTGGCCGTCTCCGACGTCGGAGGCCGCGCTGGTGCTGAACCAGGCGGCAGCAAAGGCGTCATAGTTGTCCACGTGCCACGGCCGCTGACTCAGCTTAGTGCGGGCCTGGAAGGGCAGATGGGGCGTGAAGAAGATCGATGGGCAACGGCCCCCAGAGGGCTGCCGTGCCAGTCAGAGCCGGGCATCGACGGCATGACTCTGTGTTGTAGTCCCGATGCATGACATCGTCTTGCATGCACTTCCATACACACCATCACAGCTCAATGCATGCTTTCGATTCCGATGGACCCAAGCCTCTGACCTGTCGGTACATCTCCAGGATCGTGGCATTCTGGTACAGGTCGACGCAGGCCTTGGCTCCCCAGTCAAAGATGTTGGCCGCCAGGGATCCCTGGGAGGGGTGGAGCGAACGAGTTTGTGTGAGGGCCGCATGCATGCTCGCATCTTCACCATGAAGATGAGATGATTGTGGACAGAGCATGACATAAAAACATCCCTGCAATGCGTCATACCAAGGAAGCGCCCTGATGAGAAAGCTCCTCACCCTCAGCATCCTCGACACCCTGCTACCCACCTGAATCAGGGCCAGGAGTCGCTCAGGGCCGTCCAGCTTGTCCACCTCATCCAGGAGGTCTGGCAGGGCCTCCAGGGCTGCAGCATTCTCCCGCTCCTTATCCATCCTGTTGGCCAGAGTTCATGAGGTCGTGTTTGGAGTGGGACTTGGTTGCGCCTCGGCAAGACACTACATGCGTGGATTACACTTTAAGCGCTGACGCTATATGATATCCATCAAAATGTTGCCCCCCTCGCCCCCAAGACATCTCCCAAACCCACATTTCCTCAAACCCCACCCCCAGGCAAAAAGTCGCCGCAACCCTGCCCGCACACCTGTAGACGTCCTCGAACCCAAACTCTCGCAGGCACTCCTCCCGCAGCTCAAACAGGTCGGCCAGTCCCAGTTGGCCGTATGCCCCCGGCTCGGCGCTCAGCCGCCGGAGGTGCATGTCCAGCACCCGTCCAAAGGTCGAAGCCCTTCGCAGCGAGTCTGGGTTAGAGGCGTGGATGGGAAGGGTTGCTCCGGGACCGCCGTTGTTTTTGTGGCCGGGACCTGCCAGCCCATCTGTAGGCCTGACCAGGGTCGCACATGTAGATTCCGTAGTAGGTGTCCACGGTCACCACCCCACCACCCACCTGAGGTGTTGCCCTCGCTGGCGGCAGCCTTCTCGACGACGGTGGGGATGCCCTGCATCAGGACCTCGATCCAGTACGACATTTCCTCAGGGTCATTGTTGATGTCTGTGGTGCTGGGATCATACTGCAGCGGGGAGGGACAGAGGAGGACTTGGCTGCATGAAAGGAAGTCTGTCCAGGGCAAGGGCATTCCTCATCTTGAGTTCACGAGCTCATGCTCAGGATGCTGGGCCAGGTCTGGAGAAGTCCTGACCAGCAGTGAGTTGCACGCAGGCTGAGAAGGGCAATGTCGAGCTGCCACTCAGCCACAGCCCGGTAACCCCCCCCGGGTGACCCACCCATTCACCTTGATCCGGGGGTCCAGCAGGGGGAAAGGCTGGGAGGAGGGGGTGTACTGCAGCACGCCCACATTCAGGCTGATGTGGGGCTGGCTCCCCAGCCGCGACAGCAGTGCCTCGCTGTTTTGGGGACTCTCCCGTGACAGCAGCTTGTTGGAAGAACGGCCGGAGCGATACAGGCGAGGCTGTTGGAGGGCCCTGGAAGAGAGACATTGAGAGGTTGTACTCAGTTGATGGCGGGAGGGAGCACACCTGGCTGCTTGCAATGGAGATGCATGCGCACTGTGAGCCATGATGTCAGCGCAAACAACCTCCAGTCCCCCTCCACCCCTCGGCCGCAAAGGGTTCCCCATTTTGTGCCCGGCTCGCCGGCAGGAATCCCTCGTCCCCCCACTCCCCCTCCCCCGCCGCCTCACTGCTCATGCTCTGTTTTGGCGGTTTCCGTGATGGGCTGTGCGGCCGCAATGAACTTCTCCACCCATGTGACCTTGTCAGATAGGCTGCCGATGGCCGGACCTCGAACCTCGCCGCCCGTGACGGGCGCACCCACCGTGAATCTCTCAACGAAGCAGGCCTGGGCCTGCATGGGCGGGCACATGAGTGCGGATTCTGGAGGTTGAAAGGTGGAATCACCGACCCACACACAGCCACAAGAGACGACGTAGGGTGTGCCTGTGTGTGCACATGGCAATGGGGCATGGCAAGAGCATCCCAAGAGTGCAAATTCCACGGCCAGCCAGGATGAGCCCCTGTACCACACTGTCAAACTCCCAACCCCCCTCTCACTCCCACCCTTTCCTCACCTCGCTCGCGCTGGCGGAGCCGTCGAAAATCTGCAGGCTGGGGACCTTCAGGTATGCGCCCACGGCCCCCAGGAAGCCCTCGTGACGCAGGAACTTGGCGCTCATCTCGCCCTTGGACCAGAACTGGATGGCAAAGGAGATTGTGTCCATCGTGTAGGGGTGGCCCCGGATGAAGAAGCCGCCAAAATAGATGCGCGGCAGGTTGTACCTGGGTGGGGCGGGGTGGAGGAGAGGGAGAGAGTGAGGGAAAGCGGCTTGGGCAGTCGCTGGTGACATGCAGTGAACGTATAGAGTGGTATTCGAGTGAGGAAAGAGTGGAGGTGAACCTAGACAAAGGCACGCCAGCTGCCGGCAAGACACATGAAGCCTTGCATCCTCTAGAGTGTATTACCCCACCCACCCAGTGTGACGCACCGCTTGGCGTTCAGATAAGCCAGCTGCCCTATGTTGTAGGAGATCATGCGACACAGGGACATGGCTATGTCTGCTGGGTTATAGTCGGATGGCTCCTGCAAGCAAAAGGGCAGCACAGAGGACGGAAACGGCTGGGTCACTAATGCAGGTGCATGACAGGCCATCTAGGGGTGCCCACCTCAGTCATTCAGGCAGAGCACACCAGCACATAGCTAGGGAGGGAACCAGCACAAAGTCACGGACGTGAAGCTTCCTGCTCTTGCAAGCTCAGCAGAGTACACGAGCAGCGGTGGTCCTGCAGCCCGCAGCAGAAGAAAGCAGGAACCCCCACTCACCATGCTGGTGTTGATGACTTTGCCAAAGGACGATGCAATCGTGTTGGCCGACAGGCCGATGCCAGTGTAGTCCCGCCCCCCGTAGATGTCGCCCACAAGCATGTCCACCTGTCGCAGTGTTTCGAGCCGGAGGGGTGGGTCGTGCTGATTGTTCCCACGCTGGTTTGGGCATGACTACCCCACCTTGGGCCTGAGGGGGGCCAAACACCTTGGATGGCAGGCAACAGGCCCCCAGCACCCTGTGCAATGGCTGGCTCAGCAGCATCGATCACAGTCCTCACATTGGAGTTGTCGCCCTGGCTGGAAAGGGTGAGGATGTCGTCGAAATTGTTGACCCCAGTCAGCAACCGGCACAGGCCCCAGAAGGTACCTCCCCCGACGTTTGTCCCTGGGCAGGGGTCGGGGACAAGCAATGGGGGACCCGCAAAGGTGGGCAGCTGGAGGGAGATGCGCACCTGGGACGCAGCATGTGCAGGCATTCGCTGGTGCTGGAATATCCTTCCCTCTCAACATAATGAAACTGCAAGCAGCCGCTGAAGCCGCCCTCAGCAGCACCTTGAGCGCCTGTGCTCACCTGACACTCGGGTGTACTTGCCCTCGCCATCCACTTTGACCATGCTCACGCCACTCCCGATGTTGACGAGGAGGTAGGGATACAGGTCTGCGGCACGTTGTGTGAGTTCTGTGTCGAAAACTGCAGTGCACATGCAAGCATGGCCAAGGCGGCACCCAACCCATTGACCCGTACTCATCACCTGGGCCGGTCTCCTCAAAGATCATCTGCTGGTTTTCGTACATGAAAGCCTCGTGCCGGACTGCGGAGTGGAGTGGAGAGCTCGGAACGGTCTTGGCACCGATGGGGCATACTCATAGGCTGCAGAATAATCAATGGCATGTCCTCTCGAACCCCATGTACCGATGCATGCAGACTTGAGGCTCAACAGCGAGCTGTGTCACCTGCTTTCAGTAGAAAGTTGCAGCCCTCCACCAGGCAGCTCATCTCGTCTTCTCGCTCCAGGATCAAACCCAGTCGCTCCTTGAATCTCTGTAGGAGAAGAATAGCTGGAGGTATCTGAGAAGGTGCTGCCACGCATAAGCATCACATGCTGGGAATCTATTAGGGTTGATAGTCCATGCATGCCCAACCAGAAGCCAGCAGCCTCAACTTCCAGGATCCAGGTTTGCTCCATCCTCAATGCACCCTCTGAATGAACACTCTACCTCTGCATACTTGAAGGCCCCCCCTCCTGTGGCCTTCACCCTCATGGGCTCATTGCCGCCATTGGAGCGGTGCAGGCGTTTGGCCTCCATGAAGTCCATGCACTCCTCAATCTTTGAGCTTTCAAATTTTACGAAGTGCAGCTTGCCTGGGGTGGGGATTGAGCAGGCTGTGTTATAGGCCACCAGGATCAGAAGAAGGCAGGAAATGCAGCCAGTTGCTGCATATCCCTCGACTCCTGCCATGCCGAGGGCGCAGTTGCCGACTCAGCGTGCAAATTGCATAACACCATCCCACATCTGTGTCCATGTCGCCTGGAATGCATCCAATCATGGTTCTCACCCCCAGCGCTACTGCTGGCGTCTGAGCTCCCTTTGGTGAAGTAGACAAGCTTGATGAGGGAGCCGCCTGCGATCAGAGCACCGCAGGATCGAGGTTTATTCGACTGGCCTGCCGAATACCCTCTTGGAGTGGCACACCAGCTAGCAAGGCCATGCACCTGCAAGAAGAAACCCTTGAAATACACAATGATGAGTCAAAATCGCAGGGGCCCTACCTATGTCCAGCGCAATGTGGCCCACATACTCATTCTGATGAGGCAGGAGGATCAGGGGAGCGTCCCGTCGCCTTTGGGTCCCTGATATGGTATGGGTTCCCAGGTGGGAAGGAGGCACGGATGGGTACTCCAGCAGCAGGGATCCAAGGTCAAGGCGCAGGCAGCATGCATTGCGCATGTGCCTGGCAGCCTCGTCCGCAGGCTGAAGGATATTAATTCGCAGCACACCTGACTCAGCGCTGGGCGCTTCCTGGCTGATGCAAGCATCCGTGAGGTCCAGGGTGGAAGGGGAGGCAGTCTTCATGCCAACCTGGGCCTCATGCCCTTCCTCCACAAGCGCAGACTGCAGGGACATAGCACCACTCGGTCCCGAGATTCCCACGATAGTGTGGAAGATTGCTGGTAGGATCACGGTGGTTATGTGCCCGGCAGCTATGTTGAGCTCGTGGCCATCCGCAGGGCGTGGCCTCGCTGACACGGAAGACAAATAATTAATCGACAATTTAATGGGCGTTCGTGATAGATTTCTTACGGTCGTGGATCCACCCAAACCGGTTTCCCCGGCATGGTGCGCTTGCGTAGAAGTGGAGTCCACGTCGGACATTCTGTGTCCGGGAGTGTTCATAATTCCTTTCCACGGCAGAGATTGATCACCTTCACAGGACCATTCCCTGGGTTAAGAACACCCACTGGGATCCCAATACATTTGCTCATCGCGCACTTGGAGAAATATCTCAGCCGGGCCTGCTTTCCGGGACCCTGTCACCCTCGACGGGTAAGGGTTGCGCCCCAGCCTCTTCCTCACACAACTGCCTCCAAGAGGAAGTAAACAAGATAATTTGAACCCCAAAAGCTTGTTCCCGCTTCGCTCGAGCCCTGAGGCTGTTCGGGAGGCAGTGGCGTTACCAGCGGAGCCACAATGACAGGCAAGGAGTCGGTCTACGACGACCTGGGTGTAGCTCATCCACGTGCGGCGTCGAAATTCATACTCTTTTGTCACCACCCCTTCCGTCTACTCCTGCCTCAGTGCGACCACCTCCACCGAAACCGTGGGAGCGAAAGGCTGGCGTGACCTCGGCTGAGGGCGGGGCTCCCAAGCCTTGGGACAAGCCCCTCGGCGCTGAGACCACGGTCGTCTCCGCTTCCGGGGAGGTGTCTACTGCAGCTCCGGGCAGCAGCACACTCCCCGGCGTGGGCGCCCCTCCCGCCCGACCTTGGGAAGCCCCGTCCTCGGGACCCGTGTCCACCAGCTATGGCGCTCCAGGCAATGCCATGACAGGGTATGGCAGTGGGAGCATGTACAGCCGGTGAGTGATCGAGCCCCACGGATTAGTTGTTGTTCGGGTACCACTCTCCTAGATGCATGCTTACTGATTGGCCACGGTATGTATCGTACTGACATGGTCCAAGCGGGCATGGCTGTGCTCGCAGGGTGACGAAGCGAGGACAACCCCTCTGACAAACATACATACCAATCTCCCTCCCTCAGACCTGCCTACGGTGGCGTCAATTCCGGCGGCATGTACGGCAGCGGCGGCGCCTACAGCACGACAGGCGGCATGTATGGCGCCTCGCCCTACGGCGGGGCGGGCATGGGCTCCTACGGTGGCTCCTACGGCTCAGGCGGCATGTATGGCAGCTCCTATGGCGCCGGCAGCATGTACGGCCGGCCCGCCGGCGCCGGCATGTACGGCGCGGGCGGCGGCATGTACGGTGCGGGCGGCGGCATGTATGGCGGCGGCATGTATGGCCAGGGCGGCGGCATGTACGGCCAGCCGGGCCTGCTGGGCGGCGGCCCTGTGGACCCCAACAACCCGCACGCCCCGCCCCAGCCCCCCTCCGGCTGGCAGGCCATGCTGGCGGGGCTGGGGGGGGCCTCATGCACTTCTTCGGCCGCCTCTCCTTCCTCGTGGACGAGAACGCGCACGCCGTCCACTTCTTCGTCTCGGCCCTGCTCCAGCTGCTGGACCGCGCGGGGTCGCTGTACGGCGAGCTGGCGCGCTTCATCCTCCGCATCCTGGGCGTACGGCGCGCCAAGAAGGCGGGCCAGGCCCTGGTGGCTGCGTCGGGGCCGGGCCAGCCGCCGCTGCCGCTCGGGGCACCGGCTGCGCCCAAGCCCCTGCCCGCCGCCGCCTCTGCAGCAGGCGGCGCTCCCTGGGACAGCGTGTGGAAGAAGCAGGACTGAGGTGGGGTGCGTTGATGCCCCCCATTCGATTCGCACCTGCTTCACCATCTGCAGCCGGTTTGTGTCCGGTGCCTTTTGGCTACATGTTCAGGAGATTAAAGTAGTTGTGCCTGCAAGTGGCATTGTGGACTTGCATCCTGTAGCAATCTCAAGGCTGCGCAATCTGAATGAGCATCAGTGGGTTTGCAAAGCGTCTGTCGAGGGACTGGAGGACAGGTGCCATGCACACTTGAACAGATGGTCAACTGTCAGAAAGGAGGGACCAGAGGGTATCTCTTGCTTGTCTACCATATGTGCGAATATGTGTTGAATCAAACTCGCTTCAAATGGGCCAGTTCTGGGACTCCCGAGATGGACGTTATTCTGATCTCAGCCCACCCACACCTCTCGGCTGGCAGACGCAAATCCGGATTCCGTGCGGAAGTTGCAAAGTGGGGTTTCTGAGGAGCAGGCGCCCGCACCTCGAGACTCAAAGGATGGTGTGCGTTTGGCACAGATCAGGGCTCCGGTGCAGTGATAGAACCATCTCCGACCAGGCATGCTGTGATCAGGGGCCCAACAGCCATGTCCCCCATGACTTGCCGTCATGGGCTGCCCAAGCGACCACCCAGCCACGCCTTCCCACTCTGCGGCACCAGCCCAGTGCCTCACCTCGCCTCGAATCCCAGACCATATATAATGCGGAGTAAATGCCATCACCACCGCCCGCCTGCGGCGTTGGGGGGCCAGGACGAGGGAGCGGCCGGCAGCGTCCGGTCCCCACCCACCCCAAGGCCTGCACGCAGCTCGCGCCACTCCCCCGCCCTGCAGCGCGTGCTGTCCGAGCCCGGGCTGGAGGTCCCCGGCGGCGGAGACCCATCCAAGTACCTGGCCACCCAGGAGGCCTTCTGGAAGGCAATGCGGCGGCGGGGCCCCAAGCCCAGGGCGCCCACCGTCGTCAGGACCACGCAGATGCAGTATCGCGCCCCCGTGGACTACGACGTGGCGGTGGCGGGGGGCACCCTCGGCATCTTCCTGGCAACCGCCCTGCAGGTACATGTGTTGTGGACTTTTCTTTTCTGAGGGTGGGGGAGGGGGCTCGTCTGCCAGGCGTGCCTGCCAGGCAGCGCAGGGGGTCCCACTCAATCCATCGCCTACCACACGCCACGCTGGTGCTGGGACCCCGGCCATGCTCTTGGGGCTCTGCGCGCCTTATGCGCCCTGTGAAGGACCATCGTCCACAGCCCCCCTCGCCCCACCTCCCCCCTCAACCCCCAGCTGCGGGGCCTGCGGGTGGCGGTGGTGGAGCGCGGCCGCGTCCAGGGCCGGACGCAGGAGTGGAACATCAGCCGCGCGGAGGTCGCGACGCTGGTGGGCACAGGGGTTCTGACACGGAAGGAGCTGGAGGAGGCCATCGCGTCGGAGTTCAACCCGACGCGCGTGGCGCTGCACGGCGCGGCGCCCATCGAGGTGCGCGATGTGCTCAACGTCGGCGTCTGCCCCGCCACGGCCGTGGACCGCGCGCGGCGCCGCTTCGAGGCGGCGGGCGGCGTCGTGCTGGAGGGGGCCACCGTGCGTGGCGCAGTCGTGCACCCCAACGCAGTGGTGCTGGAGACTGCGGCGACGCGGAGTGGGACTGTGGCCGCGAGCAGTGGGGGCGGGGACCCGGGCAGCGACCACGGCCGGGGCGCCCCGAGCGGCGCGCAGACGGCGTCAGATGGGCGCCCATCGGACGCCGTCCAGACATCGGTCCGGCGCCCACCCGCTCCCGCCGCCGGCGCCCCCGGCAGCTCCCCACCCCGCCCCGTGGCCGCGTCGCTCCTCATAGACACGATGGGGCACTGGAGCCCCATCGTGGCGCAGCTGCGCCGCGGCGCGCGCCCCGACCGCGTGGTCATGGTGGTGGGCGGCTGCGTGGATGGCGTGCCCCCCGCCGCCAACGTTGCGGGGGACCTGCTGGCCACGCTGGGCGACGCCGCGGACGACATGCAGCTGTTCTGGGAGGCCTTCCCCGCGCGCGACGGCGGCCGTACGCTCTACGCCTTTGCCTACCTGGACGCGCACCCCGACCGCCCCAGCTTTGAGGCCATGCTGGACCGCTACCTGGACGGCATCCCTGCCTACCAGGGCGTGGCGCTGGAGGAGCTGCGCTTCAAGCGCCTCCTCCTCGCCGCATTCCCCTGCTACCCCGACGCCAGCCCCCTCAAGCCAGGCTTCGACCGTATCCTCCAGGTGGGGGGGGGAGTGAGATACTGGATGTAAAAAGGGTTGTAGGTATCGCGAGTGGCACCTTGCTGCCCGTTATCGTTCGATGGCCCTGCTGAAGGTCTGCGAGCCGGGAGCACGCCTTCCTGGTGCACGACTTCCTGGAGCAGCTGACGCTCGTAACCGCCGCTCTGCGGGGCCTTGCATGCTGTACACATGCATACATGAATATATATGTATGGATGTCCACGGAGAACACCTCCCATCCCCAACCCCATTCAAAGGCAGAAACTGATCCCCCACCCCCTCACCAAACAAAAAAACACACTCCCTCGCACTCTGCCCAGGTGGGAGACGCGGCGGCGTCCCAGTCGCCCCTCTCCTTCGGTGGCTTCGGCAGCATGCTGCGCCACCTGCCTCGCCTGACCCAGGGCGTGGAGCAGGCGGTGCGCAGCGATAGCCTCTCCCGCGGCGCGCTGGGCTGGCTGCAGCCCTCCTCCCCCACCCTATCCAGCGCCTGGTTGTTCCAGGGGGCCATGGCCCCCCGCATCGGCCAGCTGGCGCGGCCGGGGTCGCGTCCCGGCGCGCCCCTTCGGGGCCCCGGCTGGCTGCCCCCGGACCACGTCAATCGCCTGCTGCGCTGCGCCTTTGGTGTGCTGCAGTGGCTGGGGCCCTGGGCGCTGCGCCCCTTCCTCCAGGACACGCTGCTCTTCCTGCCGCTGTCGGCGACCATGGCGGGCATGGCCCTGCGCGACCCCGGCACCATCCTGCGCGTCGTGCGCCAGCTGGGGCCCTGGGAGGTGCTGAGTTGGGCGCGGCACTACCTCGCCCTGGGCCTGGCCACTCTGCTGGATGCCCTGCTCTGGCCCCTGCGTGGGCAGCTGCAGGGCAGCTACCGCTGGAGGCGCGTGCTGGACGCGGTGCACTGGGGGTCGGGGGCCGACTACCACGACCACTGATGCAGGGAGGGTGGGGGCTGTGCGGGTGGGCAGGCCACTGTCACCACTGCAATCTGCTGTAAAGGCAGGAATCGGCAGGCGGTCATCATATAGAGGCAATGTAACATGGGAGAGCCTTGTTGGGCAGCCCGCGGCGGTCCTGCCAAGTTGGGGACTGGCTTTGCTTGGGACTAATACCCCGCATGCCGGACTGCCACGTGCCCACCTCAATCCAATGACACAGCAGTGCCGCAGACCCTGCAAATTGTGAAGCGGGATCCCTGTCGCTCAACAGGTTGGAGACGCCTCCTCCCTCCGCCCGCCCTAAATAACTCTTGCGTGCACTGCACCGGATGCTTGCTGTTCAATGTGAGCATACAGAGGAAAACTCGGTGTCGACCAAGCATGGGGCTCTCCTTGCCCAGGAGGGGCCTCCAGAGCAGCAGCCGGCAGGGGCAGAGGGCGGGTCCTGGCGGCAGGGCTGCCGCGATAATTGAGCAGGTGTTCCGCCGCTCCATCTTTTACGTGCTGCCAGGGATGGATGTGACGTTGGGCTCGTTCCCTCGGCTGCCTGCCAGCGTCTGGTCTACCAGCTTTGCGGCGACCTCCTCCGCATGCCGGGTGTGAGCCGCCGCCGGCCGCCCCGCCGCAGCCGCCTCCTCCTCCTCGCGCACGTCCTGGATCTCCCCATGCCGTAGCTGCCCCACGATGATGCGCACGATGAGGTACGACCTGGCATAATGAATTGTGTTGCGGGGATGGTGTGTGTGTGTGTGTTTATTGGAGGCAAGGACAGAGAGAAAGGTAGGGGGGGGGGGGGGTCCAGGCCCGCGCTTCAAAGCAGCACGATTCAAGGCAGAGTCCCCATCGGCTGCAGCAATCGCAGGTGACAACTCCCGTGCTGGATCCTGCCAATCCCCAGACACTTCATCCACTCGGCCATATGCCCCGCCTCATGCTCACCAGTACATGTGGAGGACCAGGAGGAAGATGAGGAACCCGTTGAGGATGGAATAGTGCGGCTCGATGTTGACGTCAAACACCCTTCCATAGTGCTGCAGAGATGGGAGAAAT
>NW_011934129.1:130818-131637 GCF_000733215.1 Auxenochlorella protothecoides
GGGGTGGGGGAGGGGGGGGGAGGGGGGGGGGGGGGGGGGGGGGGGGGGGGTTCCCAACACCAGGGTGAGTGGTGAAGGATCATGCGGGAGCACAATGGGTGCCTCACCAGGCATTGCGCGTGCTCAAACTGCCCTGCAAGACCCCTCCTCTGCCCTTCCACCCTGGCCAACCAGTCGCTTCCCACCACACCACCCACCTTGGCGTCGATGAGCGTGCTGCGGATGACGTAGACGGGGAAGACGTAGATGCGGGACACGAACCAGGAGAGCGCAAAGGTGGCAAAGAAGACGGTGGTGCTGGTCTCGTGCCGCGCGTAGCGCGCCATCTTGGCCGACTCCAGGAAGACGTCGTTGAGCTCGTGGCAGGCCAGCACCATGATGCCCACCCGCGTCAGGTTGAGGTAGTAGGAGTAGGCTATGAGCAGGATGGTGGCCACGTGGTGCGCGGCCACCTCCAGCCGGTCCTTGCGCTTGGTCTCCCACACGAACAGGATGGGCAGCGCCTGGAGGGCAGGGGTCGAGGGTTTGGGCGGGGGTCAGCAGAGCAGGTGCCGCTGGGACCCCGCCTGGCACAGGCCCGGGCTTGCAGAGTGAGCCCACGAGCCTCAGACCAGGCAGCCCTGGCCAGATGCTGCCTGTCAAGCGCACAGACCTGCAGATAGAATCCCAGCTCGAGGCAGTAGATGAAGCGCTCGCCCAGGGACATGGGGGCCAGGCACGGCAGCTGGTAGCACTCCGACCAGAACAGGCGTGTGTCGAAGGCCCACCTGCGCAATTGAATCCGGTGCGGCACATCTCGAGAAGGGTGGGGATGGTCGG
>NW_011934129.1:132897-146237 GCF_000733215.1 Auxenochlorella protothecoides
CCCAGCATACTACAGGAGGTGCCACCCCACCAGCCAAACCCCGACCCACTTGTGGTGCGTCACCACCAGCAGGAGGAAGAAGGTCAACACCGCCTGAGCCTCCGCTTTGTAGAGGGACTCTGCACGGTTGGAGGGAGGGGTGTGAACCTGGTCTGAGGATCGATGCAGCGTGGAGGGGGGGAGGAGCCTCGCGGCCGCCCAGAACCAGCCGCTCACCTTTGAACTTGGTCTTCGTCTCCTCCAGTTCCTTGGGTCGGTCGTCGCTCTTCTTGTAGGCCGGCACTTTCAGCGCCCAGCAGGCCACAGTCTGCCAGGTAGGATTGCCGTGTAATGTTGTGCTGCAATCATGGGACCCACCCAACGACAGTCTGAGAGGGGTTCCCCTCCTCCAGCCCAGCACCCTACCTCGTGCACGGTGCGGTCCATGATGGCGCGCACGATGGGAAAGCACAGGGCCAAGCACGCTGCGAGCACATAGTCCGCGGAGCCCCCCTTCAAGAAGGGGGTGTCGGCGAAGACGGTCGCCAAAACCCTCTCGAACCAGCCCCCATCAGCCATGGGTGCTGCAGAGACCTGGAGTGCTCGAGAGTGGAAGCCTTGAGGGGGGCAACGGATCGTCAGGACATCCGTTGTGTCCTCACACACCCCACGACACCCTCTTGTCGAGGATTCAAAGCGCGCCCAGGGCTCCGATCTGGGACTGGGGCCCAGCATGCGCCGCACGCGGTCATGCGTGCAGTTCAATGCAGTCCAACCTGTTGCCCCCGAAGCACCCCCATGTGCGTGTATTCCGGGAGTCCCCACCCTCCACGATGCATTCCACCACCACTTAATGTTCTACTGAACTGCTTTGAGACCACAGCGCCCGCATCACCGCCCTCCTCAGCCTCCGCCAACACCTCCTCGAGCACTGCTCCAAGGCCACCCCACCTCGGGGCGCGCAGGCACCATGCGCCGCTACGGGGCGCTCGCCCTCCTCCTCGCCCTGTGCACTACATGCAGTAAGGTCCAGGCCGACGCCGACTTCTCAGGTATGCGGGGAAGGGTGCGGGACTCAACCGCCCGGCAACTGCCTGTGGGCCCGGTTCCCGAGCCCCGTCCGCCCTCGCTCCCCCCTCCGCACGCAGAGCTGTCACAGACCCTGGAGGAGTTCCTGACCTCCGGCAACTCCTTCAGGAACATCACCAACCTGGCGTCCCTCCTCGGCTCCTCCGCCGCCACCGCCGCGCCCAGCGGATCGTCCTCGGCCATCGTCCCCGCGAACAGCACTACCATGAGCGGCAGCGACGCCACCGCCGGCCTCTTCTCCTCCTTCCTGGGCTCCTCCGGCGGCTCCCCTGGTGGCTCCCCCTCCGGCCTCTTCTCCTCCTTCCTGGGCCCATCGGCATCTGCCTCCGCCTCCTCCCCCTTCTCCTCCCTCCTGGGCACCACCAATGCCTCCTCCGCCCTCACGACCTACCTGCAGGGCCTGAACTCGGGCACGGTCCTGAAGAACCTGGCCAAGGTGGCCACGGTGTCCAGCATCGTGAAGAAGACCGACTTCTGGGAGGACCTGAAGGACACCATGTACGGGGCGGAGTCGCTGTTCACCTCCCTGTCCCTGTCACACACCCACAACCTGCTGGCCCTCGCCTCCGACTTCATGAACGGCACGGCGGAGGTGGCGCGGGACGCCTGGCACGGGGTCAAGGCCCTGGAGAAGGAGCTGTGCACCGACGGCTTTGCCATCGAGAAGGCGGAGCTGCCCACCGCCTGCGTGGGCTACAACCTGACCCTGGCCATCGGGGGCGGGTTCTGCATCTTCCAGGAGGACAAGTCCATCCGCTGCCGGAAGCCCACCATCCGGCTGGTGAAGACGCCCAGCGAGTGCTTCCTCAAGCACCACCAGGCCACCATCATCAAGTCCAAGGAGTGCAAGGTGGTCAAGACCTGGGGCAAGACCAAGCAGGGCTTCCTCAAGCCGGAGGAGGGGCCCAAGACCTACAACCTCACCAAGGCGAGCCACGGTGGTGGTGTTTCCGGGGGCGGGGGACGTTCGGGGACCCCGGGGCCAGGCCAACACCTCACATCATAATGGGAATCGTGGACCAAGCCCACCGTCCAGATTCCCAGCTGGCACTCAACCCCCCACCCCCACCAACCCACACACCGATCCCTTCAGACCCTGGATGACTCGGGCGTGCTGGACGCTGTGGCGCCCATGTGGGACGGCGTCTTCTCCACCCTCACCTCCCGGCTGGCGAAGCAGTACAACATGGTACAAGACAGCATCACCTCGGCGACAGACAACCTGCAGGCCTGGATCAGGCGCAAGGTTGCGGTGCGCATCTTCAGCTGAACTCCCTGACGCCGCGCCCTGCCGGCCTGCTGCGGGCACACTGGGAGGTGGCGGCCGGTCGCCGCATTCCCTCTGGGAACCCCCGCACCTCGCCAGCGGCTGCCTACCGAGGGTGATGCAGACAGCACCATCCCCTTTCCCGTTCATTTCATTTGCATTGATGCATGTTTCGGAGCCCCCCTGCACCACCCAGCCCTTGCTCGGTTGTGTGCAGGTGGGGCTCGTCTCGTGACGCACTGTAACATCACCCTGAGCCCCCCGGTGGCGTCCTGAGGGGAGACCGGGGAAACCTGACTCCCATGATGGGGCGACCAAGGAGGATGAGAAAATCTTCATCCTCCTTTCTCGACAAAACTTCCTGGCCAAGACACACCCCCTCCTTCCTCGCAACAGATTACAGGATGACTCGCGCACGTGTGTGTGTCTCCAAGCAACTGAATCGACCCGCTGGCCCCCGCTCAGATGGCCGCAAAGTACTCCTTGCTCTTGGTGGGGTTCATGGTCTTCTCGCCCGGCTTCCAGCCGGCGGGGCAGACCTCGTCGGGGTTGTCCTGGACGTACTGCAGGGCCTGCAGCACACGCAGTGCCTCGTCCACATTCCGGCCAAAGGCCAGGTTGTTGATGGTGGAGTGCTGGATGATGCCCTCCCGGTCGATGATGAAGAGGCCGCGCAGGGCCACGCCGTCGGCGGACAGCACGCCAAACTTGGTGGAGATCTCACGCTTGAGGTCGGAGACCAGGGGGTACTTGAGGTCGCCCACGCCGCCCTCCTTGCGCTCTGTTGGATTGGCGGTAGTGGGGAGGAAGGTAGGAATGGGGTTGGGCATCGAAGTCCGTGCTCGTCGCTCCTCATCCCTGGGCGCCGGTATCCAGCAGGCAAGCCATGCAGCGGGTGGCAGAGCCCCCGGCGCATGCTCAACACTGTCAATCGCAACAAAACCACGGCGCACCCGTCTGGATCCAGGCCAGGTGGGAGAACTGGGAGTCCACAGACACACCCAGGATCTAAAGAAGCGAGGGATTTAAGGGGGTCAGTGGGTCGGTAGGATGACGCCGGGCAAGCAGGACTGAGGGCAGTGGGAAGGAGTCAGTCCACTCGATGACACTGATTCAGGGTTGAGAGGTACATTGACTTGAAGTGACAGCACACTTGCCCAGCTGTAACAGGCCATGGGAAAGTGTGGTGGCCCAACAAAAACAACCCCATGGCCCCCACGGGAGTCCCCACCACATCAACAACCCCCCACCTCGGTATTCAGGTCGGCAAACTCCTGGTGGCGGTCGGAGAAGGCGGTGATCTCGGTGGGGCAGACAAAGGTGAAGTCGAGGGGGTAGAAGAAGAGGACCACGTACTTGCCCTTGTACTGGCTCAGCGTGATGTCCGTGAACTCCTGGTCAAAGACGGCAGTGGCCTCGAACTCGGGGGCGGGATTGCCCACCAGCGGCCCAGGGTTGTTCAGGGTGTGAATCTGGATGGGGAGGGGGAGGGAAGGGCGCGGGGTGGAGGTGTGTGTGATGCCAGGATGGACTATTACATGGGTTTGGGGATGCGAAGGGTTCTGCATGTCACAGATGGCTGCATCAAGGCGCAGGACTGACAGGGCCTGCTCCAACACTCCCTGCCCCGACTCTGGCGCCCACCTCAGCGCGGCACCTCAGGCTGGGTGCGCGACGAGATGAGATTGGGAGCTTGGCACCCATCCCCCTGGCCTGTGGACCGGTGGCCCGGCATGTGCTGCAGACTGTGGGGCCGGCACGGGGGAGGGACCTGGTGGCCCCCGCCCCGCCGGGCGCGGCGCTGACGGCAGACAGGGCAGCGATCATGGCTGAATCGGAGTGAGACGGTGT
Source organism: Auxenochlorella protothecoides (assembly GCF_000733215.1). Lineage (NCBI taxonomy): Eukaryota > Viridiplantae > Chlorophyta > Trebouxiophyceae > Chlorellales > Chlorellaceae > Auxenochlorella > Auxenochlorella protothecoides. The sequence goes on from NW_011934129.1 coordinate 137,084, forward strand.
GTTTGTGTCATGGATGCATCGGGGTGGCATGAATTCAAGGCCGGGTGGGAGCTTCGGGGTGGAGGAATTATCTGCCCACGTGGGTCTACCTCTATCTGTTTTGGAGGGGCGACGGGCCTGGGAGGGCCGACGTCTCTGCCCACCGGCCCCAATGCTTTTCAACCTGTCGGGAGCATCCATATACCTTACATCAAGTCACTATGTGTAGGCACAGTGCAGGCTATGAGCCAGCGGCGCATATTTAGGTTCTCATCGGGTGCGCTGGCGGCAAGGGCTGACAAAGGTGGAGCGGGGCGGCTCGAGTCCGACCTTCTGAGCGCAGGGATGCGATTTGTAGTACCAAGTATCTGAGCGGGGCACACAGGCCGTCTGAGGCCGCCACAGGGGCAAGGGGGGACCAGAGAGTGGGCAGCAGGCGCCCGGGAAGTGCTAGGAATGGGGGATTCACGGCGGCCCTGACCCCGCCGCACTCACACGCTGGCGGTCTCCGGGGCCGCCTGGCAGAAGAGGCGCATGAGCGGCGTGCGCGAGACGGGGCACTCCGCGCTGCCGAACCAGGATTGCGTCGCCGGCGCGTCGGTCTGCCCCCAGGCCCCCCGGAACCAGAGCCAGGGACAGGGCTGGTCGGTGGTCACGAGGGCCGAGGCCTCGCGCGCCGGCACGCCGCGTGGGGTGGCCGGCGCCGGCTCCGGCAGCGTGCTGCCCCGGCTGGGGCAGACCTGGAGGCGCCAGGTGGCGGGCTCCGGGGCGTGGGGCCCCTCCAGGGGACGCGACGGCTCCGGATCCCGGCTGTAGGGCAGCAGGACCACGCGCTCCGGGTCCCAAACCAGGCCGGCGTCGGAGGTGTGGTCGTTGCCCAGGCCGAAGAGGCGGGGGATGGTGCCCACCTGTGTGTGTGTACGGCAGGGTGCAGGGCCTCGTGTTGCTGGGCTGGAGGGCGGGGTGACCAGGAGGGTTTGGGGGGCGGAACGGTCTGGGCAGGGGTTGTGCCATGCAATGGTTTGCGACGTGTGGAGCCTGGCGCTGCGCTCAGCACCAAAATACGGTCGCCTCTGCACGGCAGGCACCCGCAGGAAGCGAATCGCCAGATCACAGCAGGGCATGGGCAGCGGTCGGCCAGCGTGGTGCCTCTCAAGAGGGTGCATGAACTGCCCTCCCTGATATCCCACACAAGGGTACAAGTCCCCCTTCCCAGCACCCCCCCTTCCCCCATCCCCACGCACTCGTGGATAGGTGCCGTGGCCGTGCAGGGCGACGTAGGCGAGGATGCGGCCGTCGCCGGGCCGGCGCGGCACATCCCGCGCCGGCACCCACTCCCCGTCCCGGCTGCGGTGGGCGTTGTACCAGACGCCCAGCAGCTGGCCGGAGGGGCAGCGGCAGCGCACGGTGAGGTGCTCCCAGTCGCCGTCGTGCGCGCCGCAGCCCAGCAGGTAGGGGCCGTTGTAGGGGAAGAGCGTGACGTAGCTCAGCTCCAGCACCTCGGGCGCGCGCGTTGCGGGACAGGTCTGCACCACTTTGGGCACCACGTAGAAGGGGACGCGTGGGAGCCAGCTGGAAGCCGGGCCAGGACGCGCTGCGGGGTCCAGGGACAGCAGGAGCGGGGCATCGGGGGGCTGGCCGCGCTGGCGCTCCAGCAGCGCCCAGCCGTCCAGCTCGCCGTGGCGCGACAGCGGCACCGCGTCCGCCTCGTGCCCAACCCGCCCCGCCAGCAGCGCGCTGTGCTCCAGGAAGTACTCCGCGCTGCTGGGGAGGAAAGGGTCGCGCGGGTGCAGGTGCAGCACGGGGCAGTGCAGGGCCACAAGGGCCTTGAGCAGGCCCAGGTCCACCTCGGTGGCGTGGGTCATGTGAGGGATAGTCTCGGATGTGGGGATGTGACGGAGCGGCCACGTCCCGAGTAATAGCAGGATGTGGGGAAAGGTGGCTGGGACGCCGAGCGCAATGACTCTCAGGCTAGGACTCAGCTTTCTCGCCTTTGGATTTAGCCCCCGGGCCAGAGAACTGGGTGTTCAGCCACTGGACTGGGCCTGTGACCTCGTTTTTGCCCTGGGGTGTGGAGGGGTGGGGGGAGGTGAGGGGCCCTGGAGCACTCAGTCCATGCGCCTCAGACCCCGATCGCCAGCAGGCTGCGACTTGTGACAACCGGGAACCAGAATCCTTCAGATACAGCCACTCACTCGCTTGGTGGTGTAGCACTGCCAGAAGGCCTGGTTCTCCGGCACGCAGCACCCGACGAAGGATTCCCACAGGGAGCACTGACGGAAGCAAGTGACCAGCCTGTCTGCGAGGGAGAGTGGTGGTAGCGATGGTCATCGCGGAACTTTGAATTTTGTTGCGACGTGCATGCCAACAAAAGTTGCGCACGAAACCCCTGGCTCACAGTGCTCGGCAGCGCAGGCCTCTAGGGCCTCCTCCTTGCTGACGGACTGTCGAGGATCCGATCCGGGGATCTCCATGCCCCTTCCCTCCATCCGACGGCAAGATGGTACGGTGGGCCAACACGGGAGGAGCCATGCGAAGCTGATGTGGAGCTTCGCCCCAGTATGAATCATAGAGCGTACAATGGGGAGCCCCGGGGCTCTCATGCTGCGCGCGCGGTCGCCGGAAGGAATTCAATCGACATGGGGACAGGCCCCGGCCCCAGACCCCTTCACCACCTCTAGCCGATGCCTCCTGTAATGGCATAGACGCCTTGATATCGACCATCTCCACCCTGATAATGCAGTGAGAGTGGTCGCAGGGGATTTTCCCTGCACGCTCCCAGGCGTGGATGGCCCCCCAAGGCCACGAGTTCCTCGACTTTTTCGAGCAGCTGCAAGCCAAGGTTTGGAACTCTGGCCCATCCCCTTCAGATGAATCCTCCAGAGCTGCAATATCGCGCAGGACAGACTCTGGTGAGGGGGAGCAGGCGTGTCTGGGAGGGCTTGGAGGGCTGTGGAACCTTGGCACGAGTGCGGCGCTCCCGGATCTCATGGGGAGCAGCGGGCTGGATGCCTTCTTCTTCGTGCATGGGTACCCCAGTCTATGTACACGGTGTCCTCGCTCATGAGGCCGCCTGCCCAGCAAACACTCCTCGCCCATCATTACACCCCTTGTGATAAGGACCCCACCCGCAGCCCTCCATCCCCTGGATCGTTGTCACCCCAGAACGGTTTCCCCTGCCTCCCTGCAGTTCAACCCCCCGCCCTAACAGACTCCGGGTCAAATGACACCACGGGCCTGGACCTCAGCGAGCTGCTGGAGGCCCAGCGCCGCATCGGCCCCTGCCTCGCCGAGCTGCGCGCCCAGCAGCGCAACGCGCCGCCCGCCCAGCGCGAGTCCTACTCCCTGGAGCACGTCCGGCGCCTATACATGTTCCGCCCACGCCGGCCCTACACCCGCGCGCGCGACACGCGCCTCTGCGCGCGGCACCACCCCCAGCCCTGCGCGGCGGGGTGCCGGACCTGCCACTTCTGCCGGCAGCGCCTGGTGGAGCCCAAGACCGCCTGCGCGGCCTGCGAGGGGCGGAACAACTACTACGGCGGGCCGGGGCGCGGGTACTGGTGCGGCTCCTGCCTCTGGTTGCGCATGGGGGAGAATCTGGACGAGGTCCGGAGCAACCCGGCCTGGCTCTGCCCCGCCTGTCGCGACATCTGCAACTGCTCCGGCGCCAACTGCCAGCGCCTGAAGCGCGGCTGGTTCGCCACCAACCAGCTCGCGCATGAGGCCGCCGCGCAGCACTACGCCTCTGTGGCGCACTACCTCATCCTGACGCACGTCGGGGCGCAGGTGGCCGCCGCGCCCATGGGGGGCGGCGGGACGGGACGCGGAGCGCCGCCGCGCGCGCCCGCTGTCGCCCCGCTGCCGGCGGGGGAGGGCGCCGGGCTCCCCGCCCCGCCCAAGCGCCAGAGGCTGCTGGCCATGGCGCCAAGCCGGCGCCAGGTGCTGCAGGCCGCGTCGGCGGGGCGCCTCGTGGCCGCGCAGGCGGCCGTGGCGCGAGAGCTGGACGCCCCCTCGGCGCTGGGGGGGGAGGGGCCGGGGGAAGCGCAGCAGGCCCGGGGGGGGAGCACTTTCTTGGGCCTACTGGACGCTGAGCTAGCAGAGGAGGAGGATGTTTCGACTGGTGGTGAGTTGATTTTTACGTCGTGAGTTCTCCAAGGGGGGGTATGACTGGGGTTGAAGTAGGTCTCTGGTATATGTTTAAAGCATGTAGGAACAGCAATGTGACAGAGATACCCAGCTCTCCCTTGCGAGCGCCACCCGATCCTAGGAAGATCAGGCCTTGGCCCCCATCCCAACACCTTTCGATTCTCCTCCGCCCTGGCAGGCTCCACGCCGAGCCGGACGATGCAGACGACCCTGCACAGCATATGGCCTGGCGGCCGGACCCCGGTCGCAGCCGATGCGGTGGAATCCGTGCACGCCCTGGACTGGCGAGACCCAGCGCCCCGACGCCGCGCGACCCCCGACGCCGCGCCGCCCGGCCCGGGACCGGCGCCGCTGGGCATCGACTGGCCCCCCGCAGCGGGCCCTCATATCTCGCATGGGGCGCGGTCAGCGGGCCCCTTCCCCCTACCACCAGCGTCTGAGGTGCTGGACAGGGCCGGCACTGTGTGGCGGCGCGAGGGGCAAGCGCCCCAGTGGCCCGCAGAGGGGGCCGATTCCAGACACGCGGCGAGAAGAGGGCCGCTTGCCGCGCCCGGCGTTCCCGACGGCCCGCATGGCGGCCTGCCCGGCGCGTCTGGCGCACCGCAGTCCCATCCCTCTAGGAGGGCTCACCTGGGTGACATTGCAGCGCCCGCCCGCCACGGGTACGTCCGGGCCGGAGTTCCCTCCAGGGAGGCCTCTGTCGCTCCTGGCTTTGGACTCCCCGAGCAGGAGCACGAATGGCAGGGTGGGGGGCCGGCGTCCCCTGCGCCGGCGCATGAGACTGGCATCTCAACAGTGCCGCACCCCGCCGCGAGTGGCGTATGTGAGGGAGGGCCCCGCACGACGCTCGCCCGCCGCGCCTCGTCAGCTTTCCTTGCGTCAGCGACGCCCCCTGCCAGCCTGGCGAGCACGGCGGCGGGGGCGGGGCCCTGCGCTCCGCCCGGGCCCGAGCCCCGATTTGAAGATGCGGCGCGCTGGAACGAGCTGTGCGTCGCGGCGGAGCTGGCGGTGGCTGCGGTGCAGGACATGTACCGCTTCCACCCAGACTCCCCGGCCTGCGAGGGGCGCGTGCCCGGCGTGTCCGATGCACAGGCCAGGTCCACGTATGCGCGCATGGTGGGTGCTGTGTGGGCTGCGGTGGTGCCCAGAACGCCTGCGCCGGGGTTGGTCAGGACGCAGCAACACCCGCATGGGCCCTGGCTTGCCACTGTGCTGTGACCCTGACCTGTGGAAAGGGCCTGACATGCTCCGTTCTGCCGCACACCACAGCACGAGGCTTGTGTGGCAAGGCTGGAATCGCTGCTGGACACCACGGCCGGCATGCTGCGGGAACCTGTCGCGTGTTGCGAGGGTGCTGGCAGGCCTGGCAATCCCAAGCTGTACAGTCATGCAGGGCTGAGGAGGTGGGTGCGCAGCTGTTTGTGGGATAAGGGGTGGCATGAATTTGTTACATCCATCTGTCTGCTTGTCAGTAGATCCCTGTGCGGATAGGAGAGACATCAGTAGGCTGTAATTATGAGGTGGAGCAAATCTGGTGCCATGGACCCCTGCCACGATGCTGCATGCAATGCTTTCTCACCTGCAGATACGACAATCCAGTGCCTGGAATCAATCTCACCCTCCCATTGCCCGACCCCTGAACAGAGCCGTGTCGCTGCTCAATTTTCTTGCCTACCTCCTACCACCAGACATGGTGCTCACCAGGGTCCAGCCCTTGCTCCTGCCCAATGAGGTGATTGGGATGATCAGGCAGCATCCGGCGTGCAGGGGTGGATAGACACATCTTGAGGTGCATGTGCCTTGAATCTCTGGGGTCCCCGCGCCTGACAATAGTAGTTTTGAGCACCCACTGGCCGCCCTCGGCCAGCACACTGCCACGCTCCGCTCTCTTCTCCATCCAGGCTGGCCCCTTCTGCTTCCCTCGGTGTGACGCGCGGGCGCGCATCATCCTGCTACGAGGCTGCATCGACCTCCTCCGCACTCTGCACTGGCGGCAGCTGTCCTTGGATGGTGTGGTCGCCACCCTGGCCGACCTGCGTGCGTGCTCGACATGGGGTTGTGTCTGTTCTTGTGGGGCAGGGTTTGAGAATGAGGGCCTTGCCTGTGACGCGTAACGAAACATGCCAACTGGTGCAAGGAATCGCCATCTCAACACCCGATTCAACCCTAACCCCGTGCATATTCAATGGCTGGCGCAGTTGCAAACCTGGTGGAGGACCTCTCCATGGCGCTCCCCTTGCTGGAAGGGATGCTGGACGTGAGTGAATGGAAGATGTGCACAGCGCCTGGAGGGCCATGTCATGTTGCAGCGGCCTCCAGCCCATCGCTTTGCTGAGATCCCTGTCCTCCTGGCGGCCACCACTCGGTGCTGAACCATGGATCTCCTCCACACAATCTCAATTCGCCGCAGAGCGAAAGCCTGCCTCTGGGCGACGTGCGCATAGGACCCTGGGTGCCCAATCTGCAGGCCTCACAGGTGGAGCAGTTTGCTCAGCTCAGCACACTCTTCGCGGTGGGTGTGGGTCCGAGGCCTGGCAGGAGCGTCGAGGCTGTACGGCTGTCTTTGCCTGCGGGACTTGGCATATACGTGTGTGCGCTCGGACACTGAAGCTGGGCCCTCCTGCTGGGCGTCCCTTGCTCATCCACTCTTCCCCTCTTTCCCCCCTTCCTCCCGCAGACGACGCAGCAGGTTGCACAGTACGGCCTGTCCAATGTGGCGGGGTTGGCGGCCTCACACATGGGCCTTGCGGCGGGGAGGCTGCTGAGCCCCAGGCTCCTGCAGGCCCTCCTTTCCTCCACCGCACGCCTGCATCGTGACACACGCCGAGAAGGATTGGCCCTGGTCTGCGAGGTGAGCGCATGGGAGGAGGTCCCAAGGTCGCGGATGAGTATGGGTTCTGTCGTGATGGGGGCTCGATGAATCACTTCGAGTGTACTCATTCATTTTCAATCTCCATGCCGCACGGCAAGCAGGCTGCCTCCCACTCCCCCCCCGACCGTCCCGCAGGCCCTGGACGCGACGCAGGTGGCAGTGTCGTCCGGGGCGCTGATGCAGCTGGGCGCTGCGGAGCGCAGCGTGGCGCAGGCGGCCCTGGAGGCCCTGTGCCAGGCCGTGAAGTCCGCAGCCCTGCCCTGCCTGGAGGCCATGGTGGCGGCAGACTACCCGCTGCGCCGCGCGCCCGGCCGCTCCGGCCCAGGCCGGCCGCCGGCCCCCGAGGCGGAGGAGGTGCCCGAGAGCGAGCGTGTGGGCGGCGAGAAGGTGCGGGGCTTGCGAAGCGCCGCAGCGGAGCAGTGGGAAAGGGACCGTACAGCACCGCAGTTTGCCACGCCAGACGTTTGGTGTCCCCAGCAGCCTGATCCGACCAGTCCCCCGCATCACTCCTTTGCTCGTGCCTGCGCTGGCACATGCAGGTGGAGGCGCTGGCGAGGTGCCTGGCCTTCCTGCTGGATCAGCGGCGCCTTTCCTGGGATGCGGTGGAGAGGCTGGCAACCTCCCCCCACCACCCCGACGCCTTCTGGCGGGTGGCCAACCGCACGTACCGCCAGCTGGCCTGCTTCCTGCTGGCCCAGACCCTGCAGCACGCGCCGCTGTCCCTGACCTCCCCGGGGTCGATCGCGGGCATGCTGCGCATCTGGCTCCAGGCCCAGTTCGAGGGCGCAGGTCGGCTGGGGCCCTGGTACACCACCGCGGTCCTGGCCGGCGCCGCCGGCACTCGTCCATTCTTCCTGGACGTGCGCGAGGAGGACGTGGCGGCGCTGCAGTCCAGTGTAGACCCCGAGGCCAGGGCCGCCCTGGTTGCGGGGGTGGTTCGCCGCGTGGCCCTGGAAGCCAGGGCGCAGCTGGGGCCCGCGCTGTGTGACCTGGATGCGGTGAGCTGGGAAGGGAAGGCAGGGGGGCGGCCTTACTCACCATCACCCCTGATGCTGGACACAAATGAGGGGCCTGCCGCTGTGTGCATGAGGATGTTTGACCCCTTGAACATCTAGGACCCAGTGTTTGTATACATGCTCCGCCTCTGGAACTCAATTCTGCGCGCATGTCCCCCCCACACGACAGATGCTGGCCGCCCGGTGCCGAGAGGTGGGCGCCACGGCGTTCGACCCTGGGGTCGCCGCCCAGCGGTACGCCGGCCTGGCCTGGCCCCTGCTGCACGGCATCCTGGCAGAGCTGGCCGTGGCGGAAGGGTACTCGCGCCTGGACCCCGCCCTGTCGCACCTGCGGCACGCAGGGTCGGTCCGCTTGGCCTCCTGGGTCGCGGAGGCGGCGCTCTCTCTGGCCCGCGATGGAAGTGGACGGGGCGGTTCCAGCGGCGCCGCGGCAAACACCAGCCTGGAGGCGGTGGGCGTGCTGCGCCGGCGGGCACAGGCCACGGTCCTGCGCCATCTGCCCTCCCTCTGGTCCCTGATGCTGACCTGGCGGCCCCAGGCCACGCCGCTGCTGGAGGACCACGGTGTGCAGCAGCCCCTCTGGACCGTGGCGGCCGCCTTCCTAGAGCTGGGCAGCGGCGCTGAGCAGGCTTCGCCCTCGGACGCCGTGCTGGCAGAGACTCTGGCCCGCTCCCTGGCGGAGCCGGGGCCGGGGCTAGATTCGATCGCGCTGGGCGAGCTGCGCGGCGCGGTGGTGGCCGGCTTCTGCGCACGCGCTCTGGCGCGCGTGTCCATCCGCCACGTCAGCAATGAGCGCGTCGCCGTCGTCGCGCTGCGCCTGGTCCAGGTCATCTGGGTTCATGTTCAGGGATGGTTCACTTGTGGGGTGTGTGATCTGGCGGGGGAATGGTGCGGGCCTCATGCGGATGTCAGAGTGTGGGGTCCGCAACCTTTTGCGGCGGAAAGTGTCAACATGAGGGTGGTCTAAGGGTGGTCGGGGCCCTGTGTGTCGCAGCACCGTGCCACTGCACCATTCACACGCCTGGCTCCCTTATCCCACTCTCTGTCCGCCCTCACCTCATACCCCATGACCCCCCCCCAACCCAAAATACCATCTCACCTACCTTCCATCGCACGGCCCTGCCTCGACCCACGCCCAGCA
>NW_011934129.1:147025-148119 GCF_000733215.1 Auxenochlorella protothecoides
CCCTTCCCCCCCCCCCCAAAAATAACCATCTCACACCTTCCATCGCAGGCCCTGCTGACCCAGCCCAGCATGCGCAGCGCGGCGGCAACACTCTCCGTGCTGCAGCCCCTGCTGCGCGTCCTGCTGGAGGTGCTGTGCCCCGCCTCCGATGTCCAGTCAGTGGGCACGCAGTCCGCCGCCCTGGAGCTCCTGGCGGGGGTCCTGCCCCGCTGCGCACGCGCGCCGCCGAGCGACGACGCCCGCGCGCTGGCCGTGTTCTGGCGCGCTGCCGCGGAGGGCGCGCTGCTGGCCGTGGCCGCCTGCCTACCCGTGCAGCACGCGGCGGCGTGCGCCGCGCGGCTGCGGTCCCTGCCAGGCACGCCGCCGCCGCTGCTGCCCGCCACCCCTGCCTCTGCCGGCGCGGCCGCCAACGCGCTCCTGCAGCTGCTCCCCCGCCTGCCGGGCACGGCGGCCGTGGAGGCACTGTACCAGCGGCACGGTCCGCCCTGCGGCGCCGGGCACGCCTCACACTCGTCGGGCCAGCCCTTCCGGCCGGCAGGCTTTGCCTGGAGCCGGGCGGACCGGGCCGTGGGGCTGGTGCAGGCCATGGTGCTGGCCGTGGCGCGGGCGCACGGGGAGGAAAGCGGGGCGGGGATCGAGCATCAGCGGGTCGGGCGCGGGGCGGTGTCGATGCAGCACGGGGTCGCCATCGACGAAGAACCCTCGCTGGGGGCAGGCATCAACCCCGCGGGTGACCAGCCGCTCTGGCCCGTGCCGGAGCACAGCCCCGGGTTCCTCGCTTTCCCGGCCATGCACTACCTGATCGCGGGCGGCGGGGTGGCCGCCAAGCCCCTGGCCCCGGCCTACCGCGCGCTGCGGGCGAGCATGGCGGGGTGCGCCTCCGGGGCCCTCCTGCTGGCCAGCCTCCCCCTGAAGAGGGTGGGTGGGACCGGGGAGGGCGCGACAGGTGACGGCGAGGAGCGAGGGCCGGGTGGGGCCGGGGGCGCTCGGCCCGTGCTGGCCCGGAAGCAGGGCCTGAGGAGCGAGGGCGAGGCGGGCGGCGTGGGCGGCCGCCTCTGCGGCACCCCGACCCCGAAGGTGCGCGTAATAACTTC
>NW_011934129.1:148971-168427 GCF_000733215.1 Auxenochlorella protothecoides
TGCGCCGCCGGGGCCCTCCTGCTGGCCAGCCTCCCCCTGAAGAGGGTGGGTGGGACCGGGGAGGGCGCGACAGGTGACGGCGAGGAGCGAGGGCCGGGTGGGGCCGGGGGCGCTCGGCCCGTGCTGGCCCGGAAGCAGGGCCTGAGGAGCGAGGGCGAGGCGGGCGGCGTGGGCGGCCGCCTCTGCGGCACCCCGACCCTGAAGGTGCGTGTGGTGCAGACGTCAGGCGTGGTGTCATGGGGGAGGACACCCAGGCAGATGGCTCGGGCGCACCGAGGCGCCACGTCCCCCAGCCAGCGCTGCAGCTGCTGGACATGTGCAGACTGCCTGGCTGGGTCACCCCTTGTCTGTGCATCGGTCATGGGCACGCTCCCAAGTGGCATGCTGCCGGTGTCCAGAGTCCAAGGACGGACGCCGCCAGTCCCCTCGGTCGCCCACCTGGACTTTTGCCTGGCATGCGCCCCCACCCACCACGCACCCAGCCCTCAGCACCCCCCCTCCCTTCCCTCCAGACGCTCGAGAACGGCACTGCAGTGCTCCTGTTCCTGCTCACGGAGGACGATGGGCAGACCTGCAGGTGCCTGGTCAAGAACGAACCCCTGCTGGGCCAGCTGCGCCGGAGCCTGCGCTTGTGAGTCACGGCGAGGGAGGGGGGGGGTGTTTTAATGTGTCCCGTCAGATGGCAGCCTCGCCCATGCAGCTGAGCCTGGGAGGCTTGGTGCTCTGATATCTGCTGCCCGAGGTGCATGCCGCTTTCGCCTGTACAGAACTCATGTCCCACCTCTCCACCTCCCTACCTCCCCATTTGCCATCGCAGAGAGGGCCCTGCCCCTGCCTCCATGGATATCAAGATCAGCCTCTGCCCCATGAAGTGTATCAAAGTGGAGAACGGGGTGTCGAGCCTGCGAGACCTCCCTGACACAGAGTATGGCGGGAGGTGCTTGGGGCTGGAGGGGAGACTTGGATCCCAAACCATCCGCGGTTTGTACTCTGGAAACTCACTGACCAACAGGTGGCCCAGGGAAGCTCCCTGGGCCCCGCGCCGAGCCCTGCCAGACACTCGAATGACTGCAGCAGAATGCCCGCTCATTACCACACCTCATCCGACTTCATCAGGGTGGAGATTGCCCCGTGCGATGCAGCCGCCAGGGTCAGAACGGATGAGGCGGCTCCTTCCATCTCCGTGGCGTGCAGCCAGGCTGGCCCTGCGCGCGGCACGCCCAGGGCGAGGGAGTCGGAGCACGAGGTGTACAGCCAGGTCACCCCTGCCTTCTCCTGGGCGCCCCGGGGTGGGGCGGCTCCCACCGGCAGCAGTCAGGCGAGCATGCAGCCTGCAAGTAGTCTGGGTGGGCGGAAAGGGTCGGTGGTGGAGAGGCTGAGCTCCGTGCTGGCCCGGCTGGCAGAGGAGGGCGTGCCCAAACAGGAAAGGAATGCGGCCCTTAAACGTGCGCAGCGAGACAGCGAGTGGAGGGAGTGGAGCGAGGCCAGGCTGCTGGAGGCGGCGCGGGCGGCACTCGATTAGGGAGAGGTCGACTGCTGAATATTACTGTATGAACCCCTGAGTATCGTGTTCCTGACTGAGATTGTCCTCTGGGCTCTGTTGCACCACATTGTTTGGATGTTCTGCCTTTCCTGCGCGAATGCTTGAATTCATCACTCGTCTGTAAGCCTTGCTGGCCGTGCATCCCGAATTCCACTGTGCGCGAGTCACCATGGGCTGAGGTCCGAGCAACGCTTAGTACCCGCATGCAAATCAGATTACATGCACAGAACCTCTTGTCGGTATCGTGGGTCCTACCTCACCGCCCATGTTCTCCGAGTCCGGCGCTGAGGGTAGCACCGGAGCTACGACCGCGAACTGCGCCTCGCACAATCCCCTCACAGCCTCTCTCCTGAAGCATTGCGCGTTACTGGGTGTATCTCCACCCCAGGAGTATGTCGATGCTCTGTTGCATGTCCCTTCAAGCTTGGTACTCGAAGCACCCGGCAGACCACCTCAAGGTGCATCTGTGTTTTGAGTGCCATCATCATGTCAGATGCAGTAGCCATGGCATTGGCAAGGCCAAGCTTGAAACCAATTAGGATCGAAACCAAATATCATTCCTTCTGGCAGATGGAGGGGCAGCGCTGCACCTGGCAAATATCCCCGTGACGGAGGAGCAGCTAATGGGTCTGCTGAACTGCCTGCTCGCCCCCCTGCCCCGCCTCCTCCTACGCCACCTGGACCTGTCGAGATGCACGGTGGGTTGATGCCTGATAAATACAAACGCGTGGTTGACCCATTAACTGCTCCAAACCAAAGTTTGTTCCCCTCTGATTTCACCCCTCCCATTATTCTCTTTCACTTGGCCAGGTGAATACAAGGGTGATCCAGCAGCTGGTGGGCATGGTCTCATCTGACCCGGAGGCCTCAGCGTGGAGGCTCGAGGGTCTCGGGCTGCGACAATGCCAGCTCCCACCTGGTAGGAACCTGTATGGCTGGTCATGCGGGATTCCTCATGGAATGTTCTCCATTCTCTTTGTGCTGAAATTCAAGGCAGGGGTAGTGTTCCCCTGCTCCTCCTGCTGATATCCAAACCATTGCCACAGGGGCCATGTCCTTGCTGACTCAACCAAAAGCCCAGAGACTGCTCAGCCACCTGGCATGGCTGGACTTGTCCCAGAATCCAGAGCTCCTGCGCAACCCCCTGGAGAGCCAGGATTGGATGGCCCTGTGGCGCCTGGCACCCCTCCGCCACCTGGACCTCACAGTCACAGGCATGACAGCGGGTTGTGCCACTGGTTTAAAGACTTTCTGGATTTATATGATTTGCAAGGCTTGTCCTCGATGTGTGGGTGCACAGCTGTGATACATTCATTCAAGTGTGATGTACTTTGACAGGTTCACCATGGGTACAGTCGCATCTTCGAGGATTGAAGTCAATTTCCACCGTCCCGCAGGTGCCTCGCTTTCTTGCTTGGCCCAGGCCCTGCACTGGCTGGTGCATTCCGCCCCCCTGTCGGCCACGGCTCGTTGCGCCGAGTACAGGCACGATGGGGCCCTGGCCTCCCTGCGCAGCCTCAGCATCAGCGTGGCTGCCAGTGCTGAGGCTGAGGGCAGGGACGAGGAGGAGCTGCTGCTGGGTGAGAGCTGGGGGAGGCCTGGATGCCTTGCACACACGACTGTCTGCGCCTGGCTGGCTGTGCATTGGATCGAAGGGGTACTGGGGAAAGGCATGGTTTATTTTCATGCATTGTTCAGTCTTGACTCATTCCCAATTGCAGGGCGTTTGCTGGCTGCGTTTGTGGCGGCAGCCCCTTGCCTGGTCCGCCTTGAGGTCCAAGGCCTGACAAGTGCGGCGGCAAACGATGCTATTTGTGCCGCCTGGCATGTCCGCTTCTCAGGAACCGAGGCCTCGACCCTGATGGATGCCGCCGGGACACTGCACCTGTCCTCTGGGTCGGCCCAGGAAAGCAGCGCCGCCTCAAGAGCCCCATGCCAGCACATGCTGCCGTCGCCATCCACACCGCCTGCGGGAGCGTTCGGGGATCACCAGGCCCTGGGATCGGCAGCGACCGAGGTGGGGTCATGCTATGCTTGCCGTCCTCTTGAAGCCCGATGTATGGTGCATTCGTACGAATACCTCCCTCACCCGACCCTCACATATTCTCTCTCCCCCGCAGCATGCTGAGGTGGCACCACCCCCACCCTTCCTGCTCCCCGGGGTGGTGGCCTCCCGGCAGAGGCACCTGGGTCCCCCCAGTCATGCTCCCAGCTCCAGTCTGGGTCCGCTGGAGGGTGACATGTTCCACGGCGGTGAGTATGGGAGTTGGCTGAGGCTCTGCGCATGCCAGAGGCACTCTCAGGACGGTGCCCGCCTGCGACGATGCATCCTCGATTCATCCCTGAAACTCATCCCCGACCCATCTCCTACACCCTCTTGGCACGCAGATGGCGGGCCGGCCCCAGCCGCCCTGCCCCCCTTCCTCCCCTCCCAGCGACCCGCGGTGGGTTCCAGGCGGTCCCGTGACCCGGGTGCAATCTACCGAGGGAGCGAAGCCCTGCCTGACTTTGGCATGGATCTGGAGGGAGAGCGGTCTGCTGAGCACAGCGAGGAGGAGGAGGAGGACAGCGATGTCTCGGGCAGCGCCTCATCGGACGGTGGGGAGTCGGATGCAGACATCGACCTGGGGCGGCTGCAAGCTGCGCCTGCCGAGGCTCCATCCCCTCAAGCTGCGACCATGCCCCGAGACACCCAGGCTCTGGAACGGCGGGGCGCCGAGGGTGCAGGGGCCTCGGAGCCGCCGGCGGCCGCGCAGCAGAGCCGTTTCAGGCAAGGCAGGAAGGCCAAGGGGTACTGTGAATGCTCAGAGCCACGATCACCCCTGTGATCCAGTCAGCATGTTTGCGCAGCCCTCGCAACAGCCCTGTCGCCCATCTGATTCCCCAAGCACCCGTCGCAGGATCGAGGACGGGCAGCTGGATGATGATGATGTGGCAGCGCGGAGGTACGCAAGGCTTGTACCCCAGATGATAAGGTGAGCGGCTCAGCCATAATATTATGGCGCACGCTGCCTTCAGAAGCATGGGAGAGTCCTGTTGGAAGGGGGGGGGCTTTCTCATTGGCACTCCAGGTTGAATGCGCAGGGCGTGCATGCCCAGAGGTGTCCAGGTAGTCCTCGTGTCTCTTGAGCCTGCAGCAACCTCACTGCTGCGCTCAGGTCGATCCCAGATGAGGAGGACTGCAAGCGTGCAAGGCAGGCCTACCGACACTGGTTCAACATGGCCTCGGATCCCTGGGACAGGTGGGTCTGGTGACACGGCGGTGGGCCCAAGCTGTCAACGCTGCGCTGCCTCTCCCAGCATGTCCTGGTGGGGCCACCCAGCAAGTTCCACGTTCAGGCTGCTCCCTGCCTGCATGCAGGCGGCGATGGGTGAACCCCAGGATCGACCGGGAGGACTCCCCCGAGCTCCTGGGGCTCCTCAATCTGCTATACGATCTGCTTGAGGCGCATGGGCTGCACCTGGACTTCCCCTTTCCCCTGCGGAAGCCAGGCAAGCTGGAGACGACGGTTGATATGAGCATGATGCGCCTGACCCAACTCCTCAGCGCTGCCGCCACAGACAGTGCGTCCCTGCCACAATTGACCTCCGCAGGTGGCGGGAAGGGCGCCTTCCTCCCTGCACTAGAGAGGAGCTTGGAACAGGTTCCTGAACCGGCATCACCGCCGCATTCGAGCTCTGCAGCGCCCGACCAAGGGGACCCCTCACCCCTGAGCGCACCGACCGCCACGCAAACGACCAGGAGCCAGGCTCAGAGGGGGGCGCGCAGGATTGCAGACAGTGAGGATGAGGATGAGGACGGCGCTCCCGACATCTTCCCCGACAGGTACTCGGGGTTTGCTAAAGTTTGGTAGGACATCGTGCGCACATGTACCTGTGCCCCACAAGATCTGAGGAGCGGGACCCAATCCGGAAATGTGGAAACACGTCGGTATATGAGCCATCGCGTGTGGCTTTGCACTCAAGCACCTGGTTCCCTACCTTGCAGTCAACCCGAGGATGACTGAGAGGCAGCATCTTCCTCCTTCGAAGGCATGCCAAGCTGGGCAAAACGTGTTGGGTAGATCTGGCAGCTGAGAGTGACGAAAGTATTGAGAGCCCAACCCATACTAGAGACACTGCATGCATGTTTACCCTGTCAGTGGTCACAGACAACAACTTGGTTCAATCAAGTGTAGGATTCAAGTCCTCGTCTCTACAGTGAGGCCGATGGCGGAGTGGCAAACCTTCAGAGAAGTGGAGACTTCAACACCTTGATACTCAGCGTGAACCCAGCCCCTGCGTCGGTGCTGCGCTTTCCATTCCAAAATCAGTGCACCTATACCTGAACTCCTCCCTGGGATACCCTGAGTAGAGCTTTCCTGTGTTGTCCCTGAATGGTACAGATGCTTCAATATTCTTCCTTGGCACACGCAAAGGGTCAAAGTGCACTGGATGCTGGGAGTCCCTGAACCATGCCCTACTTCTTCCACGTGGGATCATCCTTCCCCGTGGCCCAGTCCCTCAGCCTGTTGAACAGCTTGCTAGGCAGGGCGGGAATGGACTCCATGGCATCAAAAATCTCCTTGATGTCAGAGTTGGGATCCTGCATTCCCGCCTGCAAGTGCTCGAGGGGTGTGGCGATCCAGCATTGGGCATGCATTCGTCTACCACTAAACTGCAGGGGAGTGATATATTGTAACGCTTCATTTGCCCACCCTGCCTCCCTGCACTGCCCCAATCCCACCTTTGTCGGGATGCCTCTGATGGGGGCGAGGCGCTGTCGAACGCCATCCATATTGGTAAGCAGAATCTTGCGCTCGGCGATGCGTTGCTTGGCTGCCGCCTTCTCCTCGGGCGCTGCATCGCCCCGCTGAAGGATGCTGATGTCCTCCTCGATTCCGCCGCTGTACCCTTGAACCCTAGGGGTTGTGGGCGGGGGGTGAAGAGGGTCGGTGACAGCTGCCAGGACGTGTCATGAGCAAATCATGCTCCAGGCAGGCCTAAGAGGGGGGTCTGATGAAGCCAGCAGCAATGTTCATTGGTTCCGAGAGGCATGAAGCCCCCTCACCTGGCTCTCAGGTCGGACATGAGAAGCTGCAGGATCTCATACTCATTCTCCACAGATATGATCACGTCGCGCTCAAAATTTACCTGCCGGACAATATGAAGGTGGGAGGTGTTACAGTTGCAAAAGGTAGCTGCCCGCAATTTCCTAGGCGAGTGCAATGGACACTTGATTAAAACTTCCAGACTAAATGAGGACAATACTGTACAAGGCATGTCTTGGTCTGGTGCTGATGTCCTCTCTGGCATCCTCTGCAGCAGGTTGTTCCCGCCATCCCCTCATGCGATGTTTCCAAGAGTCGCTGAAACTCCTCACCTTGGCAAACTGCGCGGTGTCCTGGATCCGAGACAGGCGGAGGTAGGCCAGGTGTTGCACGGAGAGTGAGTCATGTCGTATTGGGAACATCTGCTTAACTCCTGCGGAGTATGGGATCCATGGTGCAGCAGCTCCTTGAGGGTGGGCCTCCACGGAGCCTTATGACTGGCAGACTGCGCCTGCGACCAGGCCATCAAAGCGGCTCACTCATCGACAAGAACATTGCCTCAAACACCAAAGCGCCAGCGGCTCACCCAGCCCCACGGAGTCCAGGATCTCCTTCTTCAAGCCATACAGGCGGTCTGTGATGACCAGCGAGGCCGGCACCTCGAGGAAGTCGACATCCTGCCCGGCGGTGCCCCCGCCCAGCGCAAACATGAGCTCGCAAGAGGGTCGCTCGTCCCTCAGGACCAGGTCCTGGCCCCTCCTGTGATGGTGTGGTCAGGGAGGTGCGGAGGGTGTACACATGGCGCAATGCCATCCCCTTTCTGTTCATACTAGCGAACCTCGCCACCCGTTCTACAGGTGCCAGGCGCCTCACTTGATGCCGGTGTCGGCCCGTACTATTACCGACGAGGAAAGGGAGTCGTAGTCCACGACCGCCCCCTTCTCCCCAGACCGGTCCCAGTCGCGAAGCTGTGGCAGCAGCGCAAAGCACTCTGCGCTCTGGAGGTAGAAGACACTGCGCAGCGTCGCCGCCATGGCTTCGATGAACTTGGCCTCGCTGAATTTATCTGGGGGTGTTTGTGTGTGGGAGGTAAAGGGGGTGTTTAAGATGGCACTGTGAGCCAGCAGGAGCTGCTTTTTCTGTTTGGGGGGGGCTGGGGCAGTATCATGCGCTGCATGACCCAGCCCAGAGCCACATGCACAGCGAACCGAGTGATGCAGTGGCCATCGTCATGCCTACAAAACCCTTGCGTACACCTGACCAGGCCCACCTGGAGGGAAGGCCGCTGGGTCATGCTCACTGATCAACTTTGAGATGTCTGCCCACTCAGCGATCAGGGCCTGCTTCCTCTCCACGACCATGTCTCTCACCGGCGAGCCCTGCAAGAGCTCATCCAGCCGCTGTTGCGACCAGAGCAGGGGGCTGCTGGCGCGTCCCTCGCCCGGCCTGGCCAGCGTCTCCACAGCCGATGCCTGGGAAGTAGGGGATGAGCATGCAACCCAGCTGAAGTGAGCAGACGAGCTTACATCTGTTGTGTTCTCAAGACCATCAAAGGCACCAGGCCAGAGATGTGTGGAGGTGTGCTGCAGCTGTCCTGCCCAGGGCCATGGCAGATCATAGACTGTGCAAGCGGTCGTCATGGACAGTATGACATCGACTCACCTCCTGGCGCATCAGCCAGAGTGCAATGGCCACAAGCTCGCTGCGAGACTCTATCAAAGGCTCCAGGGCCTGGATCGACTGGGCATCTGCCCTTGTGATGGCGTCGCTGTCGGGAATCTCCCGGACGATCTGCACAGGGTGCCATGGAGAGGTTGCCAACAGGCACATGCCAGGACAGAGAAGCTTGCAGTCTCACAAGATGCACCATTCCCCGTCCAGCGACCCTGCATGGACGTCATACCTCTCCCGTGGCATAATCTCTTGCAGCGCGTGGACGCTCCCCATTGCTGCTCACGAACTCTGATGCCAGGCTCGGCTGCACGGCAGAACTCGCAGCCGATACCTTGTGTCGGGACCGGTCACGTGCATGTAATGGAGTGCTGCATGAGGAGGAAAACCTGGGTTGGCACATCTGGCCGGGCATGGGAGCGAAGCGCACCCCATGCTCCCATGCAGGCCGTCCATGCAAAGCAGGCAAGGCTGCAGAGCGCAACATGTTATCGACGTATGTCACACTTGCATCGATGTGATTGCTTGACAAGCTTCTCATCCGCCCGGCGCTGTCATGCGGAGGGTCTCGGATGTCCGGCACTCTTCAAGATCGTAGAGGGGCACTGGCTGGAAAGGACGAGGTTGCACCCAAATGGTCCTTGGAGCTCGAGTACAGGTTTTAAGGCCTGCGACTCATAACACGCTCAGGAGAGACCTAAAGAACATCTTGTTTGCGAGCATTGTAGGGCCCCGAATATCGGGACGCTATTTTTGGGAGGTGCCCTGACTCTCACACAGTTTACAAACCGTACGCTTGGAAACTCTTCGTGAAATATATTCATGTCACAGAATACGGACTCGATACATATCTCCCCGTGACTACCCAGAGTGTCTCAAGTGTTTCTGCTTAAGAGCAACCCAGAGCTAACGCTGCAGAGTTTGTGGGATTTGGGTGGCTGAGCTTGTGGTGTGATATCCTAACCAGCAGGGGTGCATCGTACCAGCTCATACGCAGAACTTTCAGTACTTGGAGTCGAGGAAGGTCTATTGTGTCCAAACAAGGCAGGGGTGGCGTGCTTCGCACGAGTTCCTCTATCACATAGTCGTCGGGGTCCCGCTCTCAAGGATTCCAGACATGGGGAGGCTTACTCCGAGATTTCGCTGGATGAATGAGTGCCGTGCGCGTTGTTTGTTTGAGATTGCCGATAGGCATGTATCCCAGCCGACGAGGTGTCCACGGGGAGCAGCAGGCAAATTTGTACTGCGTATGTATATTGGCGTTAATACTGGGAATGTCATCAAAGAACGACTTACCCGTCCTGGTTCATCAGGAGCAGTAGATCTGTAGGTCCCCAGTTCGATCCTGGGAGGCCGGATTCCCCGATCATCCGGCCTTAGCTCAGTTGGAAGTAGCGACAGACTGTAATCATTCCCTTTTATATCCTTGGGTTTATTTTTACGTTGAAGTCTGGTTGCTGGTCTGGATGCAAAATTGATGCAGTGTGCCGTTGTTTGTGACGGCATCCACTGCCATTTTCTTCCATCTAGCTTTGTGCCTCTGCAGTCACAAGTTGCTACAACAAACGCAGTGCCCCAGCAGGATTCAACGACACATTCCTCCAAGCATGCATGCATCACTCTAGTTTTTCCCGTTTTGTCAGCTCGAACATCACTGACGGCAGGCGGTAGATGTTAATGAGCGCCCAGTACAGCTCCTCCTCCAGGCCGAGCTCCCCCTCCGCCCTTGCAATGTAGATGTCCTGTGGACATGGAAGGTGGCGGGACAGTGAGGACAGTGGGGCACAACACCAGGTTCAGGTTGAAGGATGCAGGGATCAACCCCTGTGGGCGCGGACCGCCTGTCGCTGCGCATCCAGTGCCAGCCGCCGCGCTGACCTGGCAGAGGGCAACGAGGCGCCGGGTGTTGGGCAGGTCCTCGTACGGTATTCGCATGCGGATGTTGGTCATGGACAGGCGCAGGAAGCGCCCGATGCCGTACACGAACACCTGCGCGAGGGAAAATTGTTGTGTGTGTGTGGGTGTGTAGGTGGAGGGTGTGAAAAGGGGCATGAGCCGGGGTGTCAAGAGGAAGCCTGGCTGCGACGCATGATCTTCGAGTGCCCGTGCAGGAACGCTTGAAGGTAGCAACATCCTAGGTCGAGGCCGACTCACGGTGTACAGCCCTGCAATGCCGAATTTGGAGAGGGTCTGTCCGATGAACCCGCCCTGCACACGATCCAGGACCGACACCAGCCTGCAGGATGATGTGGGGGAGCATGATGTTGGGAATTTGCGTGCGGAAAGGGGTACACCACTGAAACATGTTCCCGCACAGACCCCGGCAGCTGCAAGCTGCCATTGCTCTTTCCTTCCCCTACTTGCACGTCCCTTCCCCCTCCCTCTGTAAAACGCACTGGGGCCCCAGGAAGGACTTGGAGCAGTGGTGGGCGTCGTGCTCCGCAAAGGGCGCGCCCCCCGCGTCCACCAGCCCGCAGTCGAAGCGCCACCAGGCCGCGCCGCCCATGCCCTCGCCCTCCCGCTCTCGTCCCAGGCTGACGTTGCAAGCCACCCACTGGTCGTCCCAGCCCTGCGACCCGGGCATCTGCAGGGATTTAAGAGAGGGGACGGAGGGGGGGGAGGGTTTGTTTGTTGAGCAGTGACGGTGCGCAAGGTCGCCAGTTGTTTGCCACATGAGCTGGGGAGAGGTGTCCTGCTGCAGCCCTTCCTGAACATGCTCAACCGCCGCCTTCGCCCTCCCATCTCATTCCCCCATCCACTCCACACAAAGCACACCAGCTTGCACCCACCCCGTCGACGTTGGAGGCCAGGGGCTGGCTGGAGCAGACGTCGCCCCGCATGTGCCAGAAGCGGGGGTAGAGCGCGGCGCTGGCGCCGGGACCCTCCCCTGCGCCGGGGTCGTTCCTGCGCAGCAGCGGAACGGGGTCGCTCGGGCCGCCCCGTAGGAGGGCCAGGAGTCCTTGCCGCGACGACTCCGCCAGGGTCACGGAGGTGGAGCCCACGCAGAGGGGGCCGCCGTGGTCGGAGAGGGGCGGCACGTCACGCTGCACCGTCCAACCAAAGCTGTCATGGAAATTTGTGTGTGGGGGGGGAGAAGAACCATCGGTAATGAGCACGACCGGGGGGGAGCTATCAAGAATATCCGAGTACACCGTCAGATGCTGCTCCCTCTCGCGACATGGTCTGACAGGGGCTTGAACAGCGTGTCCTGCGCACACCTTCTCAAGGGTAAGCCTCCTACCCAGTACGTGTCCATGCACCAATTTCCTCACCTGAGCTGGGCCTGGGTCCCGTTGTCAGACAGCATGTTGATAAGGGACCGCCGGCCAGGGGCCGGCAGCTGCCAGTACGCGTCGGCATCCTGGGAGACAGGTGGAAAAGATGGCTGGGCTGGACAAGAGTCCCGGATTCCTGGAGGCTCCCTTCTCGCCCTATAGGGGCCACCTGCGTGTCACCACTGCCCCACCGTGGTCATGCCAACATGCAGACATCACTGGCAAACCCAGGAACTCGCGTGCACCCACCGGCGAGGCGCAGAGGAGCTGGAACTGGGAGGCCTCGTAGTAGGTCATGCCCGGCCCTAGCATGGCCTGGTCGCCACCCCACTCCCCGGCCACTCGCCGGTCGCCCGCGGCGAAGAGAGGGAAGCTGCGGGTGCTGGTGCGGTGCTTCGCATTCGCCCCCGGCACGGGCTTGCCGACCAGGGTCACGTTGACGCCAAAGCCCACGGCGGCGGGGACCTGGTAGGTCGGGTTGCCCGAGGAGAAGACCAGCAGCGGCACCCAGAGCAGGAGCAGCAGGCCGACGAAGAGCAGCGTGCCCTGTGGTGTGGAGGGAGAGAGGGAGGGATGCGGTTTGGTACAGGATTGGCGCTCCACACTTCAGGGTCCATGCGCGAGGCGTTTTTTGAGTTCCACAAACCATCCCGGCATCGCACCTGGAAGAACTTGGAGTAGCGGGGCTGGCGCTGCCCGGGCGGTTTTGCAGCCCGGGAGCGGCGGAGCACCGTCACAAAGTACAGGCTCATGTTGATGTCCTCCAGCTTCAGCCAGTCCATGAAACTGAGGGAGGTGCGGTGTGGGGAGGGCAGGGAGACGTGAGCCAGAGCGGGGCCATTGCCATCAGCAGAGCCACACACTGTGCTGCATGATTCTTGGGAACAGTTTCTCTGTCCCCCATCGTTCTTCACCAGCCCCCTACCCTCACCCCTTTCAACCAGCTCACGTGAGGGTGGTGGGGGTGCAGGACCAGTCCAGCAGTTGCCTGAGCTCATACACAAAGGGCAAGGCGACAAAGACCTGGAAGGCGGCGGAGCTGTAGATGTTGATCCGCCGCATGAAGACAAAGGTGTGCCGGCCCATCCCGTTCCTGCAGAGATGAGGGAGTGTGGGGCGGGGTGAGGGGCTGGGGGCTGGGGCTGGAGGTGACGCAGTGTCGCTGAATGACCAGCCCACAGTGTTGCATCCTTATGCCTGTTGTGTGCCGGCTGTTTACCCACTCCACCCTCACAGCCCCGCACCTGTAGCTGGCGGGCGGGGGGTAGCCGGTGCGAAGCTGCAGCGCCGACATGGCAAAAGAAATGCACTTGAGGGCCACGAGCGTGCGCAGGTGAGCATGCGCCCTGCCAGATGTGGCAGGTGACCAGAAGAGGGACAGGCAGTATGAGAAGAAGACGGCCATTTGCCTGTAGGGATGGCGGGAGGTGTGTGGGATTAGGGGGTGTGGTGATGGGGATAGCTTGCCCCTGACAGAAGTCTGCGCCTGCTCCGGCATTTGCCCTCTGGCTCCTCGTGTCAACCAGCATCCAGTCGAGTCCAGCTCAAAACACACACAACCCAAAGCCCAGCCGCCCCCCTGCGCACGTGCAGTGGAGCATGGCCTTGCCCAGCGGACTCCCGACGGTGTAGAAGAGGCGGTCCAGCACGATGAGCATGAAGAGGGTGATGAGGGTGACCAGGTAGCCCAGCGGCACCACATGCTCGTTTGTGATCTCTGCGCGGCGCAGAGGCGTGCATGGGGGTGAGCTGGCAGCGCAGAGACTTCTCCATCGGAGAACTGGGTCATGCAGATCCGCAGAGAAACGAAGGCACACGGCAGACGGCGATGTTCTTGCAAGTGCATTTCCAAGTCGGCCCTGGCCTCCCCTCACCCCATCCCATACCTGAGAGGCTGCGGGCGGAGGCCACGACCTTGTTGTAGAAGAGGGCCACGTAGATGAAGGCCACGAAATCGATGGCGGCCGTGATGGCGTACCAATCCCGCGACTGCCGGCTGTGGTGCTCGGCGGCCAGAACGACCGGGGTCTCCTCCGGCACGGCCCCCCTGCCAGAGCCGCGCTCTGCCTCCCGGGCCAGCACGGCCGTCACGGCGGCGCCCGGGGACAGTGCACGCAGGGGCCACGTCCTCCCGCCCGCGCTGTGCGTACTGTGCTGGGGCACGACCTCCATCAGCACCGCCAGCTGGTCCGGTGGCGTGCCGGCCGGCATGTTGAGCACAGCCACATACCTGTGGTTGTGTAAAGGAGGTGTTTTGAGGGGGGGAGGGGTGCCGACTGTGTAGAGTACCGCGACAGTGGTGAGGGCATTTGGTCAGGGACTTGGTCACGGCGCAGAAAGACTATGACTCAAAAGACAGTGCCCCACATTGCGTTCATATTCATGACCCATGACCCCTGCACATGCCAACACGCCGGCCTACACCACCTCAAACGCCCCAAAACCACTGTCACCTCAAAACCAGGGGCCCCATCGCTGCCAGGAGCGGGGCGTCGGCAGGCACCTCCGCCGGCTGCTCCTCCTCGTTCACGTGCGTGAGGCGCAGGCGCGGGGTCCCGCTGCCGGCGGCAGCCGGCACGGACCGCCCGGCCGCGGACCCGCACACCTCCTCCGCGCGCCGCGCGTCCAGCACCGACTGCAAGAAGGCGCACGCCGCCTCCCCTGCCGCGTCATCCGCGCTCTCGCTTTCCTCCCGGCCCACGCGCAGCGCGCGTGGCACGCGCAGCTGCACGATGACGTGGTGCGGCGGGCGCTCGCACACTGTGCAGGCCTGCAGCGCGAACTCGGCCAGGCAGGCCGCCGCGGAGGTAGCCGCCAGCCTCAGGTGGCCCCAGGCAGAGGGCGATTGGCCTGGGGTGGAGGTGTCGGGGGCCTGCGCAGGGGTCTCGCCCCTTGCGCCCACCGTGCCGCCGGCCTCCAGGTCCGTGGAAGTGTGCGGAGCCTTGCCCTCCGCGCGAGACACCACGCAGACGGGTGGAGGTGGGGCTTGTTCTGTGGCGCCGACACTCCCACGTCCATCCACGTGGCCGCCGAGTATGGAGGGACTGAGCCCATGGCGTGTGGTCAGTGTGTAGCTGTGCATCAGGGTGACCAGGTACACAACAAAGAGGGGGATGCAGGCCACAGAGCTGGCATGGATGCCAATCACCTCCATACTGTGACGGGGGAAGAGGAGAAGGGGGAACAGGTGCGTGGGTGTCGGTGGTTTGGGTTGCAGAGGCTGCGGGGGAGGATCGTATACGTGTTATACCTCCAGGGACTTCCCTGCCCACCAGCGGCAAGCAATCCTCGCGCAAACAGCCGCACACGGGCCACTTGCACTCCCAGCCAGGCTCACGTGAACTGGAGCTGCGGGGTCACAAAGGAGCAGCCCAGGCGGGTGGGAATCTGGTAGGCATACTGCACGATGATGAGGAGCTCGCTGTACACCAGCGTCACCTGCGCAGGGAGTGGGGTTGTGGGGTCTTTTCTTCCAGATGTTGTCTTCAGAGCAAAGGATGGCGGCTGGCATGTGGCACTTACTTTGCCACAGCACCTGGCCCGCTGTCCTGCCTGCCTCCTCACACACACACACACCTCCCCCAAAAAGAAAGAAAGGAAGAAGGCTCACCCTCCAGTAGCGCGGCGTGGGCTTGACGGAGCAGAGCGCGTAGACAAACATGGAGAGCGGGAAGAAGAGGGCCAGGAGGGAGTAGTCGGCCACGAAGACGGCCACGTACGCGAGGTAGGCGACCACCGACTCCCGGTCCAGGCGGCGCAGGCGGTGCCGCAAGTGCTGCAGTGCCCGGTGCAGCAGACTTACAGGCTGCGAGGCTGCGGCTGCCGTGCCCGCCGCCGACTCCGACGCCGTCCCCTGGCCCGCGCCGGGAGAACCCCGGCGATCGACAGCCATCCCACACGCCCTGGCCTCCTCCTCCTCCACCGCCGACAGCTCGCGCTCGTAGTCGGTGGCCGGGGTGTGGGCGGGGCGACTGCCCAGGGCTGGGCCGGGCAGTTGCTGTGGCGGCGAGGCAGCGGGAGGTGGGGAATCGCGTGCCTCTGAGCCCCTCTTCGCTGTGCTCTCCTCCTCGCTGGCAGAGGCCGGCTCCACGGGGTGGGACTCCACCGCCGCCCGGACACCCTGCCCCCCTCCGGGTGCCCGGCCGGCCGGCACACCCTCCTCGCCGCTGCTGCCAGCGCTGACGTAGTCCGAGTCGGGTATGGTCAGGGCAGAGTCCGCGCGCCTGGCGGCCCCAGCGGCGACGCTGGTTGGTGGCGACGCTGCACCCTCCACACGCTCTTCTGTGGGTTCAGCAGCCACTTGGTCGCCAGCCGTCGTCTCCTCCACCGGTTCCTCTGCCGGTGGCCAAGCCTCCCCTTCCTCCTCCTCGTCTTCCTTGACTTCCTCCTCCTGCGTCTCTCCCTCCAGGAAGGCAAAATCGAGGGAGGTAGGGGACACTCCGACACCAAAGCTGGCAAAACTCGAGCCAACGCCCTCCTGCAATGCAGGCAGGGAACGAGGATCGTGAGACTTTGGCAGGAGAAGTGCTTACTGTAGTGCGTGGGGCGTTGCTGCCAAGCAGGTGCCATCTGAGACCTGAACAGCAAGTGCTCCATGACCAGGACCTCAGGTCAACCTCCTTTCGCCGTGCCTTGAGTCGCGCCACCCTCTGCGCTCGTGCGGCGCGCTGGCGGCTAGCCTCCACGGCGGCGGCCGCCTGGCGCAGCTTCCAGGCAGCCTCCTCATCACTCAGCGTCTGCTGGTGACGTTTTTCCTCCTCTGCTACCACGAACATTACCCTGATGGTCAGGCAGAAGGGGGTGGTGGAGGACTGGGAGGGCCAGGTGTGTGCAAATGAGCAAGGGCAGCGGACTGCATGCCTGGACGGGCCTTTGACAAAGCCTCTTCGTCAACAGGTACCCCTCGCCGCTCCAGCCCGCCAAGAGAATAATGATCACAATACCCACTTCTGGTATGTCGTCGTCGCAAAGAGGTGTGTCTGGAAACGGATGAGGACCCAGAGCACGACGTCCGCGGCGGCGCCGCGGTAGCCGCCGCCCAGGAGCGAGCCCCCCACGCTGGTCTTGTAAAGACCCAGGAGGTGGGCCAGGTTGCAGGCCTGCACGTCAGGGTCGATTTGCCAGCTGAACCAGGTCTCAAAAGGGATCTGGTAGATAAGCGTGATGACAAGGACGGCCATGTTGTACAGGGGCAGCCACCAGAAGAGCCTACTTGTGAGGAGTAGGGGAAAAGGGAAGAGGGGTGTTGATCCAGATATTGCTGCCTATACTCATGCATCTAGCGACCAAGTGTCACACAGGGCCGATTCCAGCGTCCCTGCACAGGCACTCGTCCTCACTGCAGCGAAGCTACACGGATCCGCTTGTACCCAGACAACTCCACACCGCCAACCTCAGTGTCACCCACCTCCCAGGTGCAGCACGCAGGGCGATGCGCTGCCGGAAGAAGAGGAGGGCCAGCGCCAGGTAGCCGGCGTGGATGACGTCGTTTTCCAGCGTACACAGCGCCACCACCGCGACCAGCAGGAACTCCAGGTAGTGCCTGGGAGGAGTGAGGGACGCGAGTGCAGGTGAGGTGTGGCTGAAGCTGCGAGGCGTAGGTATTCTGCCAACCATGTTCTTCACAGCGAGCCAGGGTCAGACAGCTTGCCAACAGATTGGCCCGGTTAACTGGCCCATGCCGCCCACCCACACGCTGTCACACCCCGCTCAACCTCCTCACCACAGCCGAGGCTCGCACCTGTACATCCAGAAGCGCGCCCAGTCGGCCCACCGCCACGCGGGTTGCGCGGCGAGGGTGAGGGGCTGCCAGAGCAGGGACCCCGGCAGAGCATCCTGTTGCACATCACCAGGGTTTCCCATCAGCAGCCAGGAGGCTTCCGCGGCCTGGGCGGCCGCCGCCGCCCGCCCCTCACGCTGCGCGCGCTGCGTCGAGCTCCGGTCGGCCAGCGCGAGCCACTCGGCATACCGCATCTGCAGCACCGCCGTGCTGTAGGCCAGGAAGAGGAGCCACAGGGCGCTGCGGCTCACGTCCTTCAGGCCAAGCCAGACCTGTGTGTTGTAGCGGTGGTGAGTGATGGCGCGTGCGTGGGGGGAGAGAATCCCATGCTGACGGCAATGTCAAGCAGCCTCATGTCGGGACGCACATCCTCGCGATGGATGGCGGTCCTCACCAAAATTGCGCCTGGAAGACAACGCTCTCCTCCCACCACTGCAAACCACCTTGAACCCCGGGAGAAAGCACGAATGCGAGCATGCCTGACCCACCAGGAGGTCGTGCCGCGCGTCATTGGCGCCCTTTAGGACAGGCAGCGGCGGTGGCAGGCCCACCAGGACAGAGTACTGGCCGGCGAGCATGACGCCCAGGGCCGGGACCAGGACCCAGCGGCAGGCCTGCGTGCGGCGGGCGGGCGCCAGGGCCATGACCAACCCCAGCAGGGCGACGTGGACCAGGGCCAGGGCCGTGGTGGCCTGGAAGGCGGTGAGGAGGAGGAGGAGGAGGCACAGGTCCATGTTCCAGCGCTGCCAGGAGCTCTCCAGCCAGTCCTGGAGCGCGAAGCGGAAGGCACGCCACTGCCCTGCGACGGGCAGCGGTGGGGGCGGGGCGGGGGAGCTCAGCCCGGTCGCGCTCGGGCCGGGAGGCGAGGAGCCCCGGGTCAAGGTGAGGGGCGCAAAGGGCCGTGCGTCGACTGAGCGGCCGCGCGTGGGGGTCCCTGCGATTGTATGGCGCCGAGGCACGGCGGGACCTGCGCTCGCCTCGAGCGGGGCCGGGCGCGGCCAGTCCAGCGCGTCCAGCGCGGAGCGCGCCCAGCGGCGCAGCGTCGCGCGCGCCTCTGCAGCGGCCGCGCGCGCGCTGCCCGCCAGGGAGGACACCGCGGTGCCCTCCGCCAGGAAGGCGCGGGGCGAGAGCAGGCCCGCCGCGCGGCGGCTGAGGCGCGGCTCCTCGCGCGGGTCCAGGCCTGGGCGCAGGCTGTCCTCGGGCGTGGGGGGCCAGAAGAGCGGGCAGGCCGCGCCGGCCACCCTCGAGCTCCTCACTGCTGCAGGCAGCTGGCTCTTCCACCTACACGTGTGTTGAAAAAGGGGGAGATTGGGAGGAGAAAAGGGCACCGGAGGAACGACCCAAGAATTCGGGTCAAGGATGCTGATATCTCAAGCCTCGCCAAGCAGCCAGACAAGTGCATCAGATCTCTGCCTCCCCGGCACCAGTCTCTTCCAGCGCCCGCATACTTGAGGGAGCGCCGCTTGGCAGCGACGGTCACCAGCACCAGCACCTTCCAGGCGAGCAGGCGCTGCAGGTGGCCGGTGTCG
Organism: Auxenochlorella protothecoides; assembly: GCF_000733215.1. NCBI lineage: Eukaryota > Viridiplantae > Chlorophyta > Trebouxiophyceae > Chlorellales > Chlorellaceae > Auxenochlorella > Auxenochlorella protothecoides. The sequence goes on from NW_011934129.1 coordinate 167,799, forward strand.
TGTTGGCTGGGGTCCCCAGCCTCCAGGCCCAGCCAGGCCACCCAGGCCCGCAGGCTGTGCAGGTCAATCAGGCCCTGTTCCAGTTGGTCAGTGAGTGGGTCGAGGGAGCAAGAGCTGGGAGGCGGCATGCTAGGTGCCGCACAGCCAGGCGCACATGGCCTGAGCCTGGCCAAGCCGGTCAAAATGCCTGGCCGGCTGGACACTCTCACAATGCCCACCTGGACCCAGGCGATTTCCACCGAGTACTGCAGGATGGTCCAGGCGCCCGCGACAAGCTGTATCGCCAGCAGGGTGCGGTACATTCGGGCCGTCTCGCCCGGCGCCAGGCGCTGCGCCCAGAGGAGGGGTGGGATGGCCACCACCCCACCTGGAAGATTGGGAGAGGTGGGTTTGGTTGGATGGGATGTGCGATATGGGTACGTTATGCGTAGAAAAGCACATGCCCCAAAGCCAGTGCAAGATCTTCCACGTGCTCTGAGTTGCATCTTTTTTCAGGCGAGCCGCTGCTGCGTCCACCATTCATGCCCATGCCTGCCGCAGGCACCCACATGTGCACGCGGCCTCCACCCACCAAACACACACACAGAAAGGCCCTGAAGACAACCAAACCATTCCGCGCCCCCCCCCCC
>NW_011934129.1:169303-211295 GCF_000733215.1 Auxenochlorella protothecoides
CCTTAACTTCCCAGATCAAACAGCTCACAGATGATGAGCGCCCCGATGGCCCCCGGCAGCTGCATGGAGGCCGCAAAGCAGGCCACCACGATGAGCTTGGAGGCGTGGAGAATGAGCAGGCGCTTGAGGAAGCCCAGCAGCCCGTACTGTGCGGTCAGCCGCTCCCGCTCCACCCCCTCCGGCCCCAGCACCTGGCCCTCCAGCTGACGGCGCAGCGTGCCCAGCGCGAACAGCCAGCGGTAGACGGCCAGGCAGGCCAGCACGGCCAGCGGGCGCAGCAGGCGCGCCGCCAGTTCGCGCCGGCTCGGATGTGTGGCGATGCCCAGCACGTCGCGGGCGAAGGCGGCCCAGTCCTTGGGCACGTGCCACCAGGGCGCCGCCAGCACGGCGCGCACCGCCAGCTGGCACAGCGCGTCGGCCAGCGCCAGCAGCGCCAGCAGTGCCAGCGGGACCCACCGTGGGAGGGGGGACCCGTCTAGCACCAGGTCGGGGCCGGCCTTGACCCAGCGCCCCTTCCGCGGCTGCCACACCTATGGTGTTGTTATGGGTGGGAGGGGGAGTCTGTGAGGCTTTGGGTGGGGAAGGTCTGAGGGTCACCGGGTATCGGCGCCAGGGCCACGGGCATGGTTCCCCCACGACAGGAGGTTCAGCCCTCCACACCCCAGCAGCTGAGGTGCAGCGATGGCCCACAAGAAGCTGGATGGTGCTCCACCCCCGCCTCCTCACCAGGACGGAGAGGCCGATGCAGAGGTACAGGAGGCCCAGGAGTGAGAGGTCGCAGTCGACCAACAGGAGGATGTAGACCTGTGGAGAGCAGGGGGAGATGGTCGGTGGTGATGCAGGTGGGCGGGGAGTGCGAGGACAGGAACGCAGTGGGCGTCCCGCACGGAAATTCCTCTCTCAGTCACAGGAGGGCTTCAGCAGCGTTGTCTCAGAGACCAACCACTCCAGGCATGGTGCAAGCGCCATTCCTTAAACAGCCACCCCTGAAGCTGCCTCGGGACCCGGGCACCGCCCTCTCACCCCCGCGCACAGCCGCAGGCGCCGGCAGCAAACCACTCACCGCCAGGCACACGAGTGCGGGGCCGTAGGCCACTGCCGCGTGGGACAGCCAGGCCGTGCCCGGGTACTGCCAGTCGAGGAGCAGGGACCGGGGCGGTCCCCCCCCGGGGTCCCTCGACGCCTCCACCCGTCGCCCGAGCGCGTCGTGCGCTGCCGCCAGCGCCGCCAGGACGAGCAGCGGCAGCGCTTCGCGCGCGCCCAGCCCCGGTCCGACGCCCAGCCAGGACCAGCCGCGCCAGCGGAGCCAGGCGGCGCCCGGCAGCGCCGCGCGCGCCAGCCACGCGGCGTAGACCGCCGCCGTGTGCGCGGCCAGGCCGACGCGCAGGAGCGCGTGCGCGTGCGCGTGCGCGCCGCCCTCCTGCGCGAGACGGGGGCGCAGGCGCGCGGCGCGCCGGCCCAGCGTCCACAGCGCACCCAGCAGGTACAGCGCGTGGGCGAGGTCGTAGCGCGACACGCCCACGCAGAACTGCGCGGCGCCCACGGCGCCGAGGCCGAGGTACCAGGCCCCGGCCAGCGCGGCGGCGCGGGTGGCGCGCCAGGGGCGCTCGCGCGCACGCGCACGGGGGAGACGGTGGAGGCTGGGGGTGGTGCAGGCGCAGGTGCAGAGGCGCCTTCGGTCGGCGCATGCGTCGCCAGCAGCGGCGCGCTGGCATCGTCCCCGCCGGCCCCCGAGCGATCGTATCTCTGCAGCGCGGCGCGCCCCGCGACCGCAGCCGCGCCGGCGGCCAGGCAGAGCGTGGCGGCCAGGACCCCGGCAGCGTGCCCCTCCGGGGTCAAGGGGATCACGCCCAGCAGGCGCGGGATGCGACCCACGTCCAGGAGCGGGAGGAGGGAGGTGGCGACGTGGCAGACCGCCGCCCAGGCCTGCAGGCCCAGCGCCAGCGCTGCCAGTGGCCCGGGGCTGGCGTGTGGCGCGTCTGCGATCAGTCCGGGCAGGCTGGCCAGCAGGAAGGCTGTGGATGGGGATTTGTACATGAGAGAAGGGGCATCTTGATGGCATAACGTACGATCTCAGGGTTGGCGCGGGTGAAGGCACGGACCACAGTGATCTGCTCGATTGCCATCAAACCAGGTACAGGTGCAGACTCATAGGGAGGAATAGCAACGGCCTTCCAACCCCAAACGATGCCACCCATCGATCCTTCCTCACATCAGAGTATTCACTCAGATCAGTCACCCACACACCTGCGCCTGCCAGGGAGGGCTGGACCAGGGCCAGCCCCACGAGCGCCGAGGAAAGGACCGCGGGGCGGGCCACGAGCCCCACAAGCAGGTGCGCCACGGCGACGGAGGTGGTGGGCAGGACCCGGCCCAGCGCGCGCAGCACGGTACTGCCCCGGCGCTGGCCCCCGTCGCCGCCATTTCCAGACCCCCGCTGCAGCGCCACGGCACCCGCCGCCGCAAAGAGCGCGAGCAGCGCCAGGCAGCGCAGGCGCGTCGCGGCGCCCAGCTCCCCCCAGGCGCCGACGTCGACGACGCCCAAGAGCTGGGCCATGCTTCCCAGGGCGGCGATGCGGTGCAGGCCCAGCTGCCAGGCGTAGTGGAGCAGGAGGATGGCGCCGGCGTAGAGCTGCAGGGCCAGGGTCGGGCCGGGGGCGCCGCCGCCCATGCCGCTGCCCCGCCAACTCAGCCAGGCCAGGCCCAGGAGGAGAGGGAGGGTGAGGAGGCAGGGGGCGGCCGCGGCCGCGGCGGCCAGGCACAGCAGGCACAGCGTGTCGCTGGTGGTCAGGCTGGTGCCCGGCGCCCGCTGGCCCGTCCAGAGACCGGCCTGGGTCAGCGACAGCAGCTCAAATCCCTCAGACGACTGGCGGGCCTAGGAAGGGGGGGAGAGGGGGGGGAAGGGGAGGGGGGGCTCAGGAGTGAGCGGGGATGCACACAGGGAATCATGCGGGGTTGAGAAGAATGAGCGCTACCAGGGGCATCTGAGGAGCCCCGAAACAGGGACACTCTCGTGAGGTACGCTTCTGCCTTGCCCCTATCCAGGTGTGAGAATATACGTAGTCATGCACTGACAAGGTGCCTGGTCGGGTTCACCCCCCCGCACACCATCGAGGACTGCAGGGCGTTGAGCGACTTCAGCTGGAGCCAGGAGGCCGTAAGGGTCAGCACAATGGGTGCTGTGGCCTGCGGTGCGAGGAAAGAGCGGCGTACACGTGACGCCCAAGGATTGGGGTTTACTCGACAGGACATCACAAGTGACCAAACACTTGAACCATACCTACAAACAGCCCTACTAGCCTGCAGGAACACGTGTTGCATGCACCAACACATCCAACATAATGGCACCTGGAAGAGGCCCCGGGCTCCAGTCACGCGCGTGAGGCCGAGCAGGCGAAGTACTGTCTCCAGGGCGGGCACGTTGGTGGTGTATGCCAGCTGTGAAGCCAGGGTCAGGAGGGCTATGACCCATGTGAGCCCTGCAAGGGTGGGGATCCAGCGGTGCAGCAGGGATGTGCTAGGGTATGGGAATGGACACCACTGCACCTGGTGTCTTGGGAGTGTCAGGGGGCACAGATGCACACATTAGCTCCAGTACCCAATACCCAATGACGCCCCAGACGCCGGCTTGCCTGTCAGGCCGCGCCAAAGCTGTTTGCTTGTGCCGATCGCGCGAGCGCGGGAGGCCAGAGGGGCCAGCAAGACGCTCCATACCTCGGCAAATATCAGGATTGCAAGTCCTGCATGGTATGGAGAGAAGCGGTTTGGGATCTCCCCAGGACCTGTCTGCCGCTTCCTCGTATCGAACTCAGCGCACTGATCTCCACCCATATGTCCCCACCTCGAGACTCACCGATCACTCCTTGGTTTATAAAGGCCGCCAGAAGGAGCAAGCTTGTGGCTGTGGTGGGTACGAGGGCACCCAGGCTGGATGTGCGTGGGCCAGATCCCCCTGCCATGGCCCCGGTTAACCCTGGGGCTACAAGCTGGTGAGAATGTCTTCTCCGGGAAGCCAGGCTCCAGCCATTCGCTCAGCTTTCTGTCGAAATCTGATCACGCGCATCGGATATGAAAGGAGGGTCGCTTGCAAACAGCCAGGGAAGCCTAAACGCCCATGCGCATAAGACCCGCAAGCGCAAGCGCCCTCGTTAGCAGCAGTGCAGAAGCTTACCACATCGATTTGACGAAAGCAGGTCGATCCATCAATTGCATCATGTACTACATCAAGCTGCTGCAGCGTTGCAGTGATGGCTGGTGTACCGGTAGTGTTACAGAATTATTCGGCTTGCCTTGACGGGAGTGGGGCCTGGATTCGCCCTGGCGCCCTCGCGCGCCTAAGCAGTGCGTGCTTTGGGCTGCGACGAACGGCACCTCTGGAGCGAGGAAATTGGGCTTGGGAGGCAGGTGGGGTCATGCATGCACGCGCATAACAGTCATGCTTGAGGTCGACCCCAAATCAAGCGGCTTAGGGAACTGAGCTGATATAAGAAGGGTACTCTTCGCTCCGCCATGCAGCAGCCGGGGGTCGAGTTCCGAGGCTAGAACATCCTCTCTGTCCTGGACCTCGGCGCGATAAGCAAATTCAATGTTGGAAGTCGGAACCAATATCCTGGTGGACCTCGAAGACGGCCAGGTGAGGTTTGAATGGAGAACATCGTGCTTTCAGTGTGGTCTGGCTGGTGTCGGCAAGAGGCATCAAAGGGCGGACTCTCATACCCGCAAACCCGCGAACTTCATTCCAGGGTCCTATCCCAGCCAAGGTTCTGCATTGCAGCGCGACGGGCCGCAGTTGCCGTCTGGAATTAGAGAATGGGGAGGAGAGGAAGATCAACCTTCCAAAGTTCAGCTACTCTGTCATCGATGACGGGCCAGAGGGCAGAGCGAAGGGAGATGAGGCAGTCAAGCCCAGCTCCCCAGACTCATTGGATGAGGAGCAGGACGCAGCAGGCAGCGGTGATTCTGCCTCAGATGATGCCAGCGAGGATGAGGCAGGAGCGGCTGAGGCGAATGGCGGAGGGGCTGTCGATGCCGAGGAAGATGACGAGGCGGATTCCGAGTCTGCCAGAGACTCGGAGGACCTCGGGAGCGAGGGGGAGGAGTCGGAGGGCAGCGAGGACCGGGCGCTAGATATTTTTACCCCGGAGCAGGCGGCGCCCCTGCGGGCCCTGCGCGTGGCCGCCACGCCAACCGCCTTCCTGCAGGCCTCCGGCGAGCTGGCCGAGCTGGCGCGCCTGGCGGCTCGCGCGCTGTACGCGGTCGCGGTATCCACCTCGGTGCAGGCGCCCGCCGGCGCGCTGCCCGAGCTGTATGTCGATGGCTTTGACCCTGAGCAGATCTGGCTCCAGCTGGACATGCTGGGCGCCCTGGCCCTGAAGCGGGTGCGGCGGCTGCTGAAGAAGACCAGGGAGGACTTTGACCTGCTCACCCCGGACAGCGCAGAGGCCCTGGACGGTGAGTTGGGGGAGTGGTTTGGAAGGGGTTGGCCATGGACCGGGGTGTGGCATGCAGGCTGAACCCCGAACAGGTGTGGGATGTGCATGGCGGAGTTGCGGGCAATGAGTGCTGTCGCTCTTGCGTGCAAAGCCTTTCGCATCAGCCTTTCCGTTCCACCTCCACCGGCCTTGCAGAGCTGCTGGGGCTGACTGCCGGCCCATCGGATGGAGAGGATGAGGCCAGTGATGAGGATGGCAGTGAGGGCGCTGGGCCTCACCCGAGTGACCAGCTGGACCTGGCTGAGCTGGACTACGGCGCCATGCTGGCGGGTGACCAGCCTGGCCAGACAAGGAAAGCCGGCGAGGGGGAGGACGCCCGGCCCAAGGGAGGGAAGTCGACGAGCCATGCGCTGGCTGCCGTGGAGGACGAGCACCTGAAACTCGACGAGATGGAGGCCTTCCTCCAGGATGCGGAGCGCGCAGCAGCCGAGGAAGATGGTGAGCGTGGAGGCATGCGTGTGTGTGCGTGTGTGTGTTGATGAGAGTGGGGAAGCGACAACAATGCCTGGACAGGATTATCCGAGGGAGGTTGCAGCGGTATGGGACACTCACCCAGCATTAGGCTCAGAGAACTTCAGTGCAGCAGAGTGGTGTGTCCTGAAGGATGCATCTGCAGCCTCATATGCCTCCTGCCTTGAACACATCAGCGATGTGACCACGCACGCCATGCTCTCTGCAGGGGCCGAGGGCTCAGAGGAGGAGGAGGCGGGACTCGAGGCTGCGCTGGACGAGGCGGAGGCGAGGAAGCACAAGAAGAAGCAGCGCAGGGCCAAGTGTGCGTGCCAGGGGCTGTCTTGTGCCCTGGATGTGTTTGTGTGGGTCATCAGGGAAGCCGACATGGTCCGGAGGCGCACCCATCACCATCCTGAACAGTAGCGATTGTCGTTGCTTTACGTGCCATGCAAGCCAACTTCCTAGAACCTCCACCGTCACCGCAGTCCCTGGCCTGGTCTTTGGCGACGATGACATCGATGCTGACGAGGACGGCGCGGCGCTGGAGGAGGGCGCCGAGGCCATGTATGAGGACTTCTTTGGCCCTCGCAAGGCCGGAGGGCCCCAGCCCGGTCGCACCGCAGAGCGGCAGAGCAAGTCGGCAGCCGCGCTGCAGGCCGCCCTGGAGGAGAAGGAGCTGGCGGGAGGTGAGGCTTGATTGGGGGGGGGGGCACCACGGTTTAATTTTCTTGCAGGCCGCTCTCCCGCACGGCACAGGGGCACTCTGTGCACCTCGCGAGTCTCTCAAAGCCTGGCGGGGCATGCATTGGTTGTAGCAGCCATATCGCTGGAAGTTCAAGGCTCAAGCCCTGCCCACGTCCAGTCGTACCCGGGCAACCACGCTGCCCCACACCACCACGAACACCTGAATGCAATGGTGCAGATGCCTCAGACGCGTCCCATGACTCCGAGGAGGACGATGGCCTGGACGAGATGCTGGCTTCTGAGGAAGAGGAGGAAGAGGAGGAGGAGAGCGACGCAGGTGGAGAGGGCTCCCAGCCGGGCGACGAGGAGGAGGAGGAGGGGTCCGAGGAGGAGAAAGAAAGCGGGCCCGAGGGCGCCGGCCCCCTGAGCAGCGACGAGGAGGACGTCGGCTTCGTGCACCGCCCAGACCGCGCCGTCGCTGCCGCAAAGACCCTGGAGCCCGGAGATGCGGCCGGCGCGCAGCAGCGGCTGTCCACCCACGAGCGCCAGATGGCCAAGGTACTGGGTTTTGTCTTGGGGGTACCTGCTCTGGCAGGGCGCAGGTCTTCAAGGACGGCAGGGAGAGGGAAGGGGCCACCTTGGGAGTCACAAGTGTGCATGAATTGCATGGGCTGCCTGGCAATCGTGTGCCGGCACGCGTCGCCCTCTCGACGGCCACAGGCCGCTGACACTGCCCTGCGCACCACCCCGCACCTACACCTCACTCCCCGCTCATCCCTTCACACCACCCCCCCCCAAACCCCCCAGATGGCAACCCGGATCAGGTCGTTGGAGGCCGAGGCCATGGCGGCCAAGGACTGGTTCCTGCGCGGGGAGGTGGGGGCCATGCATCGCCCGCTCAACTCCGCGCTGGAGGTGGACATGGACTACGACACCACCGTGGCCCCCGCCCCTGCGCCCACCGAGGAAAGCACGGCCAGCCTGGAGGACCGCATCAGGGCACGAATCCGGGAGGGGCGCTTCGACAGCGCGGTGCGCACCGCGCCGCCGCCCGAGGAGGGGAAGAACAGGGAGGACAGGGGTCCGGAGCTGGACGACAAGCGCTCCGCCAAGGGCCTGGCGGAGCTGTACGAGGAGGACTACGTCAAGACCGTCACAGGGGTGACCGAGGACAAGGTGGGGTTGAAGGGGATCGGTGTGGCTGGTGTGGGGAGGTGCGGCGAGGAGGTGATGTGGCGAGAGGAGGGGGCCCCGCAGGGCAAGAGTAGTGCAGCAGACCTGCTGAACGCTGACAAGGGTGGTCGCGAATCAGGAGAGCGAAAGGTGCGAAGGACTCAGCCGCTGAAAGGTCCTGCTGCCGATGAATCTCGGCATGCAACTCCGCCCCGCATGTGCCTCACAGGACGAGCCGATCCGTGCCAACGCCCGAGCGCTATTCGCATCGCTGTGTGCCAAGCTGGACACGCTGTCGCACCTGCACTTCAGGTTGGTCCAGGTGGTGGTGAAAGGGTTACATTCAAGGTGTCCAGCAGCATGTGTTGCCTGCCCTGCATCAGGGGCCTGCCCTGGCTATGCCCTGCATGCATGGCATGGCCCGTGCTCGCTCCAGACGCTCCACCCCTCCTCACACAGGCCGGCCCCCGTGGTGGAGGAGGCCGGGCCCCGGCCGGATGCTCCCGCCATCCTCATGGAGGAGGTTGCGCCACAGGTGCGTCCGGCAGGGGGGGAGTTTGAGGCCATGTGCCAGCTCAATAAAGCTGGACTCGAGTATTCTGAGGGTACATCTCTGTTATTGGCGGCTCCCAGGTCGGCAACCTCTGGCTGCTCATTCCCACCTTCTTCGTGGCAACCCCCCTCCTATCCCCACACACAGTTTGTGTCTGTGGCGAGCCAACGGGCCCCCGAGGAGGTCCATGCGCCTCTGGAAAAGGGCGGGGTTGCCCCCGCCGAGACGGAGCTGGAGCGGGAGGACCGAAAGCGGCGGCGCGCCCAGAAGAAGCGTGGCGCCAAGAAGCACAGGGCCGCCAAGGACGCGGAGCGCGCGGCCAGGGAGCAGAGTCTGGGCGGGCTGGGCCCCATCGCCGGCCGAAAGTCCGAGCAGGCTGCCGCCGCTGCCGCCGCTGCCGCCGCGAAAAAGGTGAGGGGAGCCCAATGTGGGCAGGAGGTGTTCTGGCCTTGGCTTGGTTTCACCATGGGGAGCGATTCCAGGCATAGTTGGTGGCAGGGGGTTTGTTCCACATTCAACACCCCCCGCCTCATGTCCATCGTCGAGCGCTGACCACTTGCTTAGGGTAAGATGACCTGCGCCTTGTGTCTCCTCCCACATTGACTGCCGGCCCTCTCCTCCCCCCACACCCAAAACCCCTGCAGAACAAGCGTGGCGCGCCCCCAGCAGACAAGCCTTTGGCCCGTGGCCACTTCACAAAGTCCAAGGCCGTGTTTGCTGGCATCCAGAGTGCTCAGGACAGCGGGAAACGAGCACCAGCGGTGGACTCAGGGTCCGGCCCCTCCGCCAAGAAATTGCGGCTGTGAGCGTGCTGTGCTTGCGGTGCTGTTCACCCCTGGCCAAGGAAACGTTTCACTCCATGCTATTCCTGCGATGCTGTACGCGCTTGCCAAGGAAACGCTGCACCTCGTGCCGTGCCTGCGGTGCTGTTCATCCCAGGCAAGATACTCTTCCCACCTCGTCGGGCCCCTCCCTGTCGCTTGTTGTATGGGCTCACGGTTGTCGCAACGCGTTACAGGATGGAACACGCCGCCTGCCCACCATGGGGCCGGGGGGCCGGCATGCCGCTCAGTAGAAGAATCCGAGCAGCTTGCCGCCCACCTTCTTTCGCCTGGCCTCCTCGTGGTCGAAGATGCCCTGGGAGGTGGTCACCACAAAGAACCCGAACTGGCGGGAGGGGAGCAGGCGCCCCACCCAGTGCTCGATGTCGCCGGCGGCAAAGTCATACCGGGGGGAGATCACGCCGCACTTGTTCAGGCGCCCGTTCAGCTCCACCACGATCTTGCCGGAGCGGTGGTTGTCCACAAACTCGAACTCGCCAATGTAGCCTGTCAGAGGAGTGGCAGGGGATGATTGGTAATGTGCCCTGGAGGAAAGTGGCCAGGTGTGGCCTGCTGGGCTGGGCTGGGCTTGTCAGGATGGAGTGCATTAAGCCTGCGCCAGCCCTCCGCAGCGATTGCGGAATCTCACACTCTACCCATCATCAATGCGTCCAGGACAGGCGTCGCGAGCGGACCCGGCTCGAGTACTCACCGTGCTTCTGCATGACCTGCAGAAACTTGATGACCACCTTGGAGGAAGGGCGGATCAGCACCTGCTTCTTCCCCTTCTTCTCAGCATTGTACATGGATTTCTGTGGGTTGCGATGTAGTTGGGCGGCGTGACGCGCGTGATGGATCTAGGGACGGATACACCCCACCCCGCCCTCCTCACAGCCCGGGAGTGTCCCCCTCGTCACACTCACGAGAGCATCGCCGAGAACGCTGATGCGCACCTACAACAGCGTGAGAGTGTACAGGAAGTGAGAGGGGATTATCACGCACCGCACTGACAGGCCTGGACTCGCACCGCCGTGGGTCGTGCCGGCCTCTCACGGGGGTCCCCCCACCAGCTGCGACCTCCAGCTCACCATCCTGACCAGCTACTTGGGCCGACCAGGCTGCTACTCGGCTATTCTATCGCCGGAAAGAGGCAGAAGCCGCCGCTCACTGGGGCATTCGCAGTAAAGTGGAGGGATCCCGGGTCTACCGCGGTCCGCCCTCCCGCTCGTCATGGCGCCCAATTGGGCGAGGCTAGCAGGACGGAAGGCCGCGACTTATACGTGCATTCAAGTCTCGATCTAACAGCAGCGCATTATCTTGTAGTAAGCATGGTATCAAATCAAGACTCACGAGCTATACCTGCGTCGTCCGGGAGACCTGTTGATCCGGCAAACCTGTCCACTATCAAATAGAGTGTCTGGATTCATTGACTTACAGGACATTCCATTCGGACGATGCACACCCAGGAACGCGTCAGACTCCCTCCGGAGACTTCAGCTGCATCGGGAACATTGCACCGACTGCCCGTTTCCGGGCCCTCGCCACCCCCTGCAGCAGATTGGGTGCACCTAGGTATTCTGCTGCCGCGACAGCAGCCTTATCATCGAGGGGATGTGTCAACCTGCAGTGATGGGCAGGGATGGGTAATGAGCATTAGTAGCAAGAGGTTTCGGCAGTGCGACTATGCCAGTGTCCTTTCTGAGCACATAAGTAACCTCCCCTAGCATGTCCATCACCTCTTGGCTGGCTGTAGGATGCTCGTGAGCTCCTTGCTTGCAGTGAAGATCAGCATGTTCTTTTCTTGACCGCTTCCTGGTTCACTGGGGTCGGGGTTGTCCACACGCTGTCTCTCCAGCGCCTCCCTCCGCTGCGTCTCTTCCAGCCTCTGGAAGAGGTCCAGGTACCTGGCGAGGGAGGCAGGCCATGGAGCTGGGACTGACAGGTCGATGCTGGTGCAGAGTTAAAATCAAGCGCACTTTGGCTTGAAGAAAGCGAGAAGCCTGTGTCGGACGATCATGAGCATGCTTCTATGAACGTGGGCTCACACCGGGCTGCAAACATGGACCCCGCACCTGCGCATCGGCCCAGCCCCAAACCTGTCCTTTTGGATTTTGAATGGATCGCTCCTGGCACCTCCACACCTCCCACTCACATGTGCTTTGGCTGGAGGAGGTCGGACACCCATGTCCCTGGCTTGACCTCCAGGCCCCCCTCGCCCGCCTGCATGTCCAGCAGCTGAGCCCTCAGCCGGGCAATCTGCTGCGCATCCAGGTCCAGGAACCTCCTCTGCAGCGCTTGTCCGCCCTGTGGAGGGTGGGTGGATGCAAGAGGCAACTCGGTTCGATGAAGGCCAGTTCATGAATCGGCATCCATTTGGGTTAGAGGAGCTTGGGACTGTCTGTCGGTCCACACCGGTGCATCAGCCAAAACCAAGACATACGGAATCGATAGGCTCACCTTGAGGGCCCGATAGTGAGAGTAGAATCGATATGCGGTGTAGTAGATGGTTATGGCGGGCAGCGGTGTCAGCTGCGGCGACGAGAGGGAGTGGGCAGGGTGCTTGTGTGGACATGCCTAGCCTCCTCTCGAGTTCAGGGACCACATTGGCACTCGTTTGATGCCATCGCAGGGCACACTGCCCATCGCGGCGAGGATGCCATCGCAGGGCCTCTGCATACCAGGATGGGGGCTTGCGGGAGCAGCGCCAGCAGCCAGAGGCCCATGCGGCTGCGATGCCGGCGCTGGCTAGAAGCTGCCAGCATCCTGAGGCGGCGGCGGACGTACCGCTCCTCAAACACGTCCTGCGAGGAGGTGTCATGAGATCAGGCAGTACATCACACAGCTGCCTGGTAGGGTTGATGAGCGATGCAGGGCATGCATGGTATGACAAGCAGCGCCTCGGCTGGCTGAGCATTGGCTGACCGCCTCCCGGGCAAGCATGTGTGGCATGGCAATCTGCACAATCCAACATGGCACCCGGAAGATTCCGTCAGCAGGTCCCTGCTGGCCTTGCGAGACAGATGGGGGTCTCACCGGAGCTATGACCTCTAGTGGGGCTGGAGGATCAGGGACTGACTTCAGGAAAGTCTCCATGGGGTCCTCACGCGACAGCACAGCCTGCGCCAGCCTACAGACAAGATGGGGCTGAAAGCTGAAGATCTTGCATTGATGCACACCAGTTCCCATGGTGCTTCGCTGTGGACCAGTCCTACGCGCACTCACTTGTAGCCACGGTTGCGAAGGGTCCCTGCCTTGGCCTGCTCCAGCTTTGTCCACTCTCCCATGAGCTTCTCCTGGAACTGCGACATGGAAACAGCCTTCTGAGTCAGTCCAGTGAATTTTGGTAGGAGTTTTTCACACCCACTTACACCCAACAGCATCCAGGGATCGAGCTTTCGAAACATTGGCTGGGCTGCTCGAGACGTTGCACATCCTGCAACTCGCCTTGACCTTCAGTGTCTCACTGAGGAGTTGGATCCTCTCCTCCAGATTCCGACCGGTTCTCCAGTGAGGAGCCTTCACCAGGACTTGTGCTGATTCCCCACTCCATGCATGCCAGAGCCACTGGGATCGGAATATGGGGAGCACCGCTGCCTTCATCGGGAAGGGACTGGGTAGCTGAAGTGGGTGCGTGGGATACCCCACGTCAGGCCCGCCTCTTCCTCCAAGGAAGATATGCTACGATTTGCAAAACTTAACGTGGAGCACCGGATTCAAGTTGTGACAGGATTCGAGCGTGGACGGTGTGATAGATGCGGAACCATATTCTGCGCGCCCAGCCAGCATATCGCAGATTACTAAAACATCACTAGGGCTTACGTCATGAACTCGCTCCAGATGAAGATTTCGAATATGGGCCTGAATCCATATTTTACGGAATTACAAATAAATTTCACCTTTTCACATCGCATCCTTGAACCCAACCAAGTACTGTGCTGCTATTCCGTGGCCCAAAGGAGTGGGGAGAATCAGCCAACAAATCAAGAAGTATCTTCACATCAAATCACCCCAGGGCCCCCGTCTGGCATCACAGGGTTGTGCAGCAAAGACGCAGAATCCACACACAGGCATTAAGAACGTCCTGGTGTCTTGATGGGCGAAGGGGATGGGGTGCAGTAGTCCTGACCCGGCAGCCTCACCTCCGAATCCCACCCGCCCTCCTGCCGGAGCTCGCGCACGGCATCCAGAATTTGCTGGAGAGACTGGCTCTCCAGGGCCACATCCTGCAGTGCAGGGCAAGAAAGGGTGGAGGGCATGAAGAAGTACGACATGCTTGCGTGAAGCTGCACAGCATGGGTGCGACTCGCACCAGGGTCCTGTGGCCATCATTTGTATGGGAGGCGGTGTGCTTTTTGTGACAGGTCTAAACTCCAAACTTCAGACGGCCCTCACCTTGCTGGATGCGTACACGCCGTCACCATGCTCACCCGCTCGCCCCATGTCCTGCAATAGGCAAGAATGTGCACCTGAGCGCTGTGTGCCAAACGCGGTGTGCCCCTTGCTCATGCTGGTCATGGCAGCCAGGCTGCTGCTGCTGCCAGGGTGCAGTTCCAGCTGCCCAGAACCCAACCAACCTTGGATCCAATAGCTTCAAAAACAAACATCATACTTCCCAGCCCCACCATACCTCTTGGGCATGCAGCCGCATGCCCCGCTCGTGCACCCACGCCTCCAGCAGGGCCAGCCGCCGGCCCTGGGCAGCGGTACGGGAGCGTACCGCGCTGTGCAGCGCTCCCTCGGCGCTCCGCCAGGCAGCGCGGGCATCCTGTCGCGGGGGGTGCCCGATGAGAAGATGTTCGTCGAACTCCAGTCCTCCGCAAGAACATCGTTGCAAAGTGCAGCACCAACGCCACCACCTCCTCCGCCCCAAGGACCAAGAATGAGACCCCAGAATGCGGCGACGTGCTGACCTTGGCGGCGATCTGGGCCTCTTTCAGCGCCGACTCGAGCCACTCCACCTGAGATCCCTGCTCGGCGGCCTTGGCTATTGCTGCCCCACACTCTGCCCTCAGCACCTCCAGCTGGGAGGCGAGGGAAGCAATCTCTGCAGTTGCTGCTTGCCTGACGGAATGTGAGAAGCTGGAAGACTGCTGAGTTCAGCTGGCTGCAGGGCTGTGCACATACTGTTGGTCATCATGGATGGACTTTGTCATGAGTTGGAGGCGCTTCATCAGCACCGTACTGAATACGCAACATGCAACCAGCATGATCTAGCATGCTCCTCGGCCCTTGCCCCGCCTTGCTCACCTCTGCTTGGCAGCCGCCTGAGCGCTGACTCGCTGCTGTTCCTCCATCCTCCGCGACAGCTCGCTCTGGGCCTGCAAGTATGTCGGGGAGAGAGCGCTGAGCAGCTTGGAAAGGTTGTGTCTTGGCTGCTCGAGACAGAGCTACAGCCAGGTATAGAGTGAGGAGTGGGCAGGCTCACCAAAAGACCAAAGTCACTGACCTTCTCGGCAGCGGCGGCGGCAGCCTTGGCAGTCTCCAGCTCGCCACGCAGCGTGTCCGTCTCCTCGAGGAAGGAGGCCAGGTCCTTCACGGCCGCATCCAGTCCTGGGCAGGGGAATGGTGGGTGGGGTTGCACAACCTGCATGATGGTAGCCTCCTCATGCTGTGGAGGAGCTCCCCCGTTCTGGGCTAGGCACAGGGCCCCCTGGCCACTGCATTGGTAGGGTGTTTCCGAGGCCACAGCCCCAGCATGGGAGTCCTGATCCTATGACGATTCCTTTGTTCAACTCGTCCTCTCTCACCCAGCTCAGCCTGGCGCCTCCGACCCTCCGACACACTCAGCTGCGCCTGCCACTCCCTCTCCCGCTCAGCCGCCTCGCCGGCGGCTGAAGCGGCCTGGTGCGCAACGCCGGAGGCACGTGCCTCGGCAGACCGAGCGGCCTGCTCCGCTGCACGATGGGCACTCTGACTGCCTGCCAGCTGCTCCTCCAGATCTGTGCGACGCACAGGGGCTAGGGTCTCACGGAATGGGGGGATGGCAAATGCTCGACAGGAGAGCATGATGCCACAAGCCAATAACCTGCCATGATAACAGCAAGCTGAGGAATTTGCGCACCCGTGTTCCTGGCATGCAGGGCTTCCAGCTGCTGCAGCGCCTTTTCAAGCTCTCGCTGCTTGGCCTGCAGGTCGCTGCCACGTGCCAGGTTGACGGCTGTAGGGGTGGGGTTGGGCGACTGGATGGAAGGACCAAGAGCACTGCTCAGACGGTGTGCCACACACAGACACTCCTGAGTCAAACGGGTGCAGCTCTGCGAGACGTTGACAGTCCCAGCATGCCGACTACGAAGCACCTTCACTGATCTATTTTCATGTCCCTTCTCCTATGCATGCAAGGAAGTACTTCTGCAAGTCACCCTACCGTCTGCCACTGCCAGCTGCTCCTTGTGCGTTTTGAGGGAACTCTGACACTCCTCCAGCTCCTTGCTCGCGTACAGCTGTGCCTGCTGACTTGCATCCAAACTGTGTGCCAGACTATCCCTGCATATGGACATGGAAGTGGAGGCTTACTGCACACACATTGCCGTCAGCATGAAGACTCAGAGTTGTCTTTGTGGACAGCCGCATGCAGAAGGGTTGCATTGTGGAAAAGGATCTTGCACAGGTAAAACCGTCTGGGCCCGGCGACAATAACACCAGCCACCCACCTCTCAAGCACAATGCTTGCAAGAGCATGCTCTGCTGCCAGGGCTTGTGATTTAGCCTCTGCAGTCTGCAGCAAGGCCGTTTTCAGCTCGTCCCGAGCAACCGCCCGGTCCTGCTCAGCAGCATTCCTGGCTTCCAGTGCTGCGAGCAGAGCAGCACGGTCGCTCTCTGCCCAGCTCGTTACCTGTTTGGTAATCGCATAGGGCAGCATGTGGAACGATAGCGTCTGGGCTCCGGGCCCCGACCGCGCGAGCCGGAGTACAAACCCATACCCACCTTTGCTTTCAACTCGGATTCCAAGGTCTCCCATGGCTTCACGTTCAGCGGAAATGATTTGGGCATGCCGGGATTTGCACCTCTTCGGGTGATTCAGTCTAGGATGCGGAACTCCGTCGGAATTGGGTGCTCGATATATTGCTTGCCCGGTCGACGACGTTGCTCTGGGCGCCGGATGAGCAATGGGAGCCATGCAACCTGTGCAATATATCCAGGGCCTGTTGGGCAGTGGTAAGCCATGTCGTAGAGAAGAGAAAATCTCGGTATGATATTGGAAGACCCCCAGGGCGCGCGCGCGCGGTCAGGAAGGGGTGCAGAAACCTTGACCTGCATGATCATAATGTCTGGAGTATAACGTAAAGCAGCAGGTTGCACAATCATTATCGATGTAATTACATTCATTCGTGTCAGTGCGAATTTGCGATGGACCCCAGATGCAAGAGTGATAACGACAGAGGGTTCGTATTGAACAAGGAGCATCAGCGAGTCTACATACAGAGAAACTTGACCAATCTTTTGTCAACAACAACCAACGCCTTCCGCTTCATATATCCATTTGACTGTTAACGGGTGTTTCGATTCACTCAGGCTCCGT
The DNA here is from genome assembly GCF_000733215.1 of Auxenochlorella protothecoides. Taxonomy (NCBI): domain Eukaryota; kingdom Viridiplantae; phylum Chlorophyta; class Trebouxiophyceae; order Chlorellales; family Chlorellaceae; genus Auxenochlorella; species Auxenochlorella protothecoides. The sequence goes on from NW_011934129.1 coordinate 185,999, forward strand.
TGCTCTGACCATGTGGGACATGAGCCCTTCCCGCCTTTTCTACAGAGCCGGCTTTGGGGGTTGCATGTGTTGACATATACATGCCGCCTGAGCCAGATGGTTGAGCCTTTACCCCTCCGCATTGGGGTTGATTGTTTACGTTTTCATAAGTTAGTATTCTGCTCACTTTCCAGAGACACTTCATCGATATAGTCTGTGCGTGACATGCAAGGTTGAGCCCGAGCACACTCATCGGTCTGAGGCAGGCATGGGTGTCGACTACCTCGCGCGGAAATCCGCGAAGAAGGATCGCAAGAGGGCAGGGAAGGAGGGCAAGGTGCCCCGCTCCCGCTCGAGGACGGGCCCCAGGCGATTATGTCGAGGTAAGTGACGGCGTGCCCCGTCATCGAGCCCTCCCATGGTCGCCGATGCTCCCAGGAAGCGGGAGTTCCGCATGCAAATTGACACCCCTCATCCATTACCCCCCTTCTGCAGGAGTCTGCTTCCAGGAGCCGGTCCTCCAGGCCGCCGACCTGGAAGAAGAGGAAACCGGGCCACTGGCTCCCTCCGCCTCCGCCCCCCCTCCCAAGCATGAGTCCCTGGAGAGCCGGATAGCCACCCAGCTGACGTCCGAGCCGGTTCCTGCCGCGCCCCGGGTCGAGACACCGCGCCAGGCGGCCCCCAAGCGCCGGAAGATGTCCACCAGCGTGGCCCTGCCCGTGCGTGTGGAGCACAGCGAGGCGGAGCGGCCGCTGCCGCAAGCCGCCCAGGGCGCCCCCACGCCGCCCAGCGCGGCGCTGGCGCAGCTGCCCCCCCTCTTCCAGCGCTACATGGCCTCGAAAGGGTTCGCGGAGCCCACCCCGGTGCAGGACCAGACATGGGCGCCGCTGCTGGCAGGCCGCGATGTGCAGGCCGTGGCCGAGCCCGGCGCTGGGAAGACGCTGACGTTTCTGCTGCCTGCCGCGGCGCTGCTGGAGAAGGGGGCTGCCAAGGTCCCTGCTGCGACGGCGACGGTGCTGGTCCTGGAGCCGACGCGTGAGCTGGCCCAGCAGGTGGGCCTGGTCTGGAAGGACCTGGCGCATCTGACAGGGGCTCAAGCCGCCGTCATCCACGGCGGCGTACCTAAGCAAGAGCATGTGCGTGGGGAGGGCCTTGGAGGGGTGGTCTTTGTGCTGGGTGCACTTTCGGAGACGGAGGAAGATGAGGTCAGGTGTGGGTTGGTGCGGGGGGGGTTGGGGGGGCAGTGGTGGAGGCCCTTTGCCTCCGCCGGCCCAGAGTCCCCTCCCATCACCGCACTCCCCACGCCGGCCAGCACCCCACCCCTTCTCAAAGAACTCCTGGTGATGCACACTCCCGTGGCAAGGGATGAGTCTGATGTTTATCCGCGCTTCTCAGGGACAGCCACCCCACCGGGGGGTTGCCCATGCCGATACTCCTCGCTTGGTTGAAATGTCTGATGCCACGATCGTCCCCTGTACTTGTTGGGACGTCGGACATTGACGAGGTAATGTGCTAACTATCAGCCTGCCCACACACCTTCCCTGCTCCTGGATTCTGCGCAGGTAGCCGCCATCAAGTCCAAGCCCCAGGTGGTCATCGCCACGCCAGGACGCTTGTTGGACCTCGTGGACAGCGGGGCACTGAGCCTGAGTGAGAACAGGAGGGCCGAGCGGGGTTTTGGGGGGGGATCATCTGCGTTGACTTAGATGACAGAGCCTCCTGCCATGACTTTTCCATGTACTTTGAGATTCCAGCAGTCCCTCATTGCCCGGACTCTTTGCCTCCCACAAATACTTTTAAGCCTGCTCAGGCATCCTCAACCTGGTCGTCATGCTTTGGACCGGTGATGATTTCATCACACGTTTGCTTTCACAGTTTCTGAGCATTGCCATGCTGAGATCAGCTGTGTCTGAGGTCCTCGCCTTTCACTTGCTCCTCCATGACAAAGCTCGCCTCACACACTTTCTCCTTTGGGTCCCTATCCCCACCTTTGCGCCCCTGCATCGCCGGCCGGTGAAGAGAACCCTGTTTACTCAAGTTACGGATGTTTAGGGGGAGGCTCCACGGAGCCCTCCCCACTGCAAGCAAACACTTTTCCCGAAGCTGAGGCCACCGATGTCCTTTGAGGAGCAGCCGTCGCGCTGTGCTGTGTTTGCCTGCAAGTTTGGATCTTTCAAACCCATGCAGTTCCTCCCTCCCACCCCATTCATCCTGCTGAGCATTTCCTTAGATGGTTTGCTTTCAAATCCTTTCAGGCCAAGGTGTTCCTCACCTGTTTTCTCACACCTCACCCCCGACGGTCCCCACCATACCCCAGCACCAAATCCCCCGATCCCACCTCCCCCCCCTCCTCCGCGCAGGCAGCGTGCGGTACCTGGTGCTGGACGAGGCCGACCGCATGCTGGGCATGGGCTTTGCGCCGCAGCTGGACCGCCTGCGCGGCTGCCTGCCCGCCGCCGCCCCGCCCCAGGTTTCGCTCTTCACGGCCACGCTGCCAGAGGGCGTGGCCGGCGTGGCCGCCTCTTGGCTGCGCGACCCGCTGTGTGTCTCCGCCGGCCCCTCCGCCGCCTCCATCTCGCACAGCGTGACCCAGGTGGTGCAGGTGTGCGCGGAGGCGCGCAAGCCCGCCAAGCTGGCGCGCCACCTGGCGGCCATCGATGCCGCCGCGGGGCCCGGGCCGCGCAACCGCCCGCGCGTCCTGATCTTCGCCAATCGCCTGCGCACCGTGCGCTTCCTGCACGACCTGCTGGCGGGGCAGGGGCGGCGCGTCGCCATGCTGCACGGCGACCGCAGCCAGGCGGAGCGCGACGCGGCGCTGGCCGACTTCCGCGCGGGCAAGGCCCAGATCCTGGTGGCCTCAGATGTCGCGGCGCGGGGGCTGCACATCCGCAACCTGCCCTACGTCGTCAACTACGACTTCCCGGGGAACCTGGAGCAGTACATCCACAGGTGGCAAGACGGGGGGAAGGATGGTGTTTTGATTGGTTGGAGGGGTGAGGGGTCGTGCTTTTTTTCCTGGGATGGGAGAGGGACAGGGAGCTGGCAATTATGGCGTCACGATGTGATGCTCGACGGGGGAAAGCAGGAAGCACTCTCTCTTTGTCAACATCTATGGGGGTGGATCGTGGCACCAAGAACAATATAATCCAGAGCGCTGGCCTCCCCCACCCCCTAACTCTCCTGTTTGAGCCGCCACACAACCACCAGGCTGCCCGTTACATATACCCTGGGCTTTTCCTGGCAAGGTGTTTGCGGATAGTGCACCCTCAGGACCGGCTGTCCCGGCTCAGTGCGTCACAGGAACCCGCAAGGGCGACTGGTGGGACGCCGGGGCCTGCCGGGGGACGCCAACCGCCCCCACCAGGCCCCAGGGGCAGCCGGTCCACATACTATCTCTCTTCCCACCCTTTTGTATGGTCTTCCAGGCAATCTTAGCTGCGCGCGCACAGATTTCTCGAGCCCTCGCACTTCCTGCGCCAAGACTCCAACTGTGCCCCTCTCCTTGCTCCTCCAGGGTGGGAAGAACAGGGCGGCTGGCGACCGACGGCCACGCCTTCTCCTTCTTCACGCGGGAGCTGGCGCCGCTGGCGGCCCCGCTCATCGAGCTGCTGGAGGCGCACGACGCCGACCTGGACCCCAACCTGCTGCTGGTGGCCAAGGCGTACGCGGTGGTCAAGGAGAAGCTGGGCGAGGCAGAGCGGCCGCGCAGCGAGGACGTGCTGGGGGAGCTGGGGCTGAAGGCCCGCAAGAAGAAAGGGCGGCGCGAGGCTGACGAGGTTGCGGGCGGCCAGGCTGGGCAGGAGGCGCATGGCGGCGAGGCCGTTGCCGGGCAGGGGCCAGTCGAGCCCGCCGCCCCTGCTCCTGCTTACATCCCGGCCAAGGCCTTCAAGGGCGCCAGGCAGGGGTATGTGTTTGGCAACCGGGCTTCGGGACTGGGATACCACCTGGACACAGCGGCGGCCCCGGTGCAAGGCAAGAGGTCTTCTGGCCCGCCCGCCACCTCCCGACGGCCGGTGGGAGGCGCGGCGCCGGGCGACGCCGAGGTCCGAGTCGAGGCTGCCGTCGTGAAGCGGAAGAAAGCGCTGCCGGGGCGTCTGCGCAAGAAGCTGGCGGCCTCTGCTGCGCCGGCATTATAAAAATCTAGGCCATTCTCAATCAGAGCTGCTTCTGAGCGCAGTGAGCACCAGCCTGTACTACATCTTGTCCTGAGGTGAGAGCACTACTTACCCATGCGTACACACCTTTTGACCTGGCACTCACCCCACTGACTGGGGCTGTGCCCCAATGACTGTGAATTGGACATATCAGTTAAACAAATGGTACATAAGATCAAGACTGCAAACGGCATGCGCGGCCCACACGGTACATAGTCATGAGCAAGACCCCCAAAATGTATATTCCCGCCACCCAATGGAAAGCCCCGCGGGGGGTCGGTGAAGGGGGCGTCGGAGTGCTGCTAACAATACAAGCGGCATGCTGTGCTGCACGAAGTAGCATAAGACTCACTCCTCGTGAATCCAAGGTCAAATAGCCTACTGCTCCTCAGTATATTATCTGTCGGCTTGGCGGTGCAGCTGTCGTTGAGGCATCCCTCCAACATGACTGTGTTCCAGACCAAGAACGGCGACAGCGCGGTGGGTGGCACCAGAAAGCACTCTGATATTGCATGCCATGAGTAACCTGAGCCTACTCTCCCTCCTCATCCCCCTTCTCCTCTGGACCAGCACCCGATCTCCTCAAGATCTCACACCCCCCGCAGCCCAAGTTTCTGATCTACGGGAAGAATGGATGGATCGGGGGGCTTGTTGGCGAGCTCCTCAAGAAGCAGGGCGCTGACTTTGAGTACGGCACTGCTCGCCTGGAGAATCGCGAGGCTGTCATCGCCGACCTCGAGAGGGTGCGGTGGCGCGGGGTTGGATGGTCCTTCCTCGCTCGCGCGAGCCCCCATCTGATGCTTATTCATACTTCAGGAGAATGAAATCGGCAATGGCACTCGTGGTGCCCTGCATATCCGGAACATGCTGGACGCGGCCGTTGTTATGGGTTCCCCAACCCCCCCGCCACTGCAGGTGAAGCCCACCCATGTCCTGAATGCTGCGGGTGTCACGGGCCGCCCCAATGTGGACTGGTGCGAAGACCACAAGGTGGAGACCATCCGCGCCAACATCATCGGCTGCCTCAACCTGGCAGACGTGACCCGGGAGCGCGGCATCCACATGACCTACTACGGCACCGGCTGCATCTTCCACTATGACGAAAAGTTCCCCCAAGGATCCGGCAAGGGGTTCAAGGAGTCTGACACCCCCAACTTCACTGGCTCCTACTACTCCTACTGCAAGGCAATCGTCGAGGGCCTGCTGAAGCAGTACGAGAATGTCCTGGTGCTGCGTGTGCGCATGCCCATCGTGGAGTCGCTGGTCTACCCGCGCAACTTCATCACCAAGATCATCAAATACGACAAGGTAGGCGGCAGCGTTCGTGATAGGGTGGTGGCTGAGGGCATGGCTTTGGAGCCATGCCTCTAGGGGTTAGCGTGGCAAGGCATGTTGGACCCATGGCTGGCTTAGCATGTAAACTGTGACCACTCCTTGCAACTTCTGAGCTGTCTATCATGGTGATGTTACCTTGCACTGTGGCATCCGCCCCCCCCCCCCCCCCCCCCTCCCAAAGAATACACACCAGCATTGCTGTCCACCTCTTGCAACACCTACGCCATTTGCATCCACCTCCTTGCGCCCTGCCCACTTTCCTCTTCCCCAAATGAGCAACCCCTGCCCCTGTCCACAGATCATCGACATCCCCAACTCCATGACCGTGCTGCCGGAGCTGCTGCCTTACTCGCTGGAGATGGCTAGGCGTGGGCTGACTGGCGTGATGAACTACACCAACCCGGGCGCGATCAGCCACAATGAGATCCTGGAGCTGTACAAGCAGTACATCGACCCCGACTTCACCTGGTCCAACTTCACCGTGGAGGAGCAGGCCAAGGTCATTGTGGCCCCCCGCTCTAACAACCTCTTGGACACCGCCCGCATCGAGAGCGAGTTCCCTGAGATCCTGCCCATCAAGGAGTCGCTCATCAAGTGCGTGCTGGGGGGCGCAGAAACCACAGCACTCGACAGTTTATTGGTTCAGCTTTTCGGGAGGAAGAAGGAAAGCTTGTGTAGAGCGATTGTTTGTATGACAAAGGAATATCCCACATTGTTTGTCATTCGACTAAAGCTGACCTGTCCCTTCATCCACCCTCCCGGCCTGCAGGTATGTGTTTGAGCCCAACGCCGCTCGCAAGGCCGAGTGCTTGGCCGAGGTCAAGGCCATGCGCGGCCGCTGAGCGTGCTTGTCCGGGTGCCCCTGTGTCTGTGACTTCCAAGCATGCGCTTCGGAGGGTCACCATTGGCGCCCTTGAATGTCTACTTGTCTGCCTTCCTGTATATGCGACCGTGCAACACCGCATGCAGGAATGGAGGCCTAGGATGAGGAGGAATTTTACTGACGATGAGCTCAATCAGCAGGGGTTGAGTCCAACAGACGGTCTAAATGCGTATGGAGGACATGGCGTGCATGGCTGGGGGAGTCCAGCAGCACTCTGGCTCCCAACTGTCTCATCCAGCCGGCCCCCTGATGCTTGGTCAGGCCACCCGCTGTGCCAGCCTGCCGGCCCAGGCGGGCACCCTGCCCGGGGGCGGCTGGCCCATGGCCCCCAGCATGACGGCGTAGAGGAGGTGCAGCAGGGCGACGTAGACCGCGGCGTTGACGGCCAGCAGGCCCAGGATGGCGGCGGCCACAGCGGCGTCAGAGGGCGCGCCGTGTGCGCGCAGGAGCACGGCGGCCTGGCCGAGCAGCGCCCGAACGTTGGCCAGGAGCAGCGCCACCAGGTCCTCGCCCGTGGCCCAGGAGGACAGCGCCACGTAGGCCGCGTACCCGGTGCAGCGCGCCGCGGCGGCCAGCGGGATGCTCAGCGCCCAGGGCAGGCGCGCGGCCCAGGCCACGCCCAGGGCCACGGCCATGGCGCCGTGCATGCACAGGAAGGTGGCGGCACGCAGCGGGCCCGTCAGCACTGAGAGGGAAGGGGTGCGTGGTGGGGGGGGATGGGTTGGTGAGGTGAGGAAAGGTGGAGACGATTGTAGTGGGTGGTCCGCGGCGTGCAGCGTGACAAGAGCGACAGGCAGCACGATGCCCCATCCCGGGCATGCTGGGTGGTGCTCTCGCTCCAGGACACCGACTGGCAGGGCCCCACCGAACCCCGCACGCGCGCACCCAGCAGCAGCAGGACGCTGACCAGGACGGCCCTCAGCGCGGCGGTGTGGCCGTGGCGCAGTGCCACCAGAATGGTGGGCAGGGGCAGGAAGTAGGAGGCATAGGAGTCCAGGCGAGCCACGCTGGCCAGGGTGTAGATGACGGCGGTGATGGCCGCCATCATCGCCGTCGCCACGATCCTCTGGAGGAAAGTGGGCGAGCAAGGGGATCCATGGAAGGTGTGACGACATGGTGTAGGAGCCCACCCTGGCTCCCCCTGCCCAGCACATGGGATACCTCTGTATCGGCGAGAGGGTGGGTGGCTGTGGAGCCCGCGGACTGGGCAGCCTTGACCGCCTCGATCGCGCTCCGCAACCCGGTCTCGTCGTCATCTGCTGCCGCTCGGGCACCCAGTCCCGGTTCTGCTCGGCGGAGGGGTGCCCACCTCCCCCTGGTGGGAAGGCGGGTGCTGATGCCTATATCATGAGGTTTTGAGTGGTATGAATTTTCTCTCGTCGGGTGCCTTGACCGGCTGACTGTCGCACCGCATGCACTGTGAAGCCCTGCGAGAGCACAGCGCATGGGTGAGGCTCCGGCCTCCCCAGCCCCTATTGCCTCTCAGGCATGGCATTCACAAGCCAATGAAGATCAATTGCATGCTGTATGGATGGATGGGACGCAGCGATCTTACACTGCCACACCCCCTCGCTCCACTGCTGGATCGGTACCGGGAGTTTGGTACCACGACCTGCCGCCCCTGCTGTGGATCTTGAGCGCGAGGAGACCTCAGCGGGGTATGCTGCAGTGAGTGGCCAATGCGCATTGGACGGCTGAACTGGCCCTTAGAACAAGAGAGGAAGGGAGCATAAAGTCTTGGACTTCGCAAGGGCTCGAAGCGTAGGCCAGGAAGCCACACCATGGCGGACGGATTCGATGTGAGATACAGGGTGCGGGTGCCTGTCGATGGTAATTGCTAACATGTGGCTCTTGGGCCATAAATATCCCTAGTTCGCCTCTGAGGTGGTCTCTTGCAAGCGCAGGCTCTGTCGCGCACGGCACCCGTGCCCAAGATGGTGCAAGACTTTGTCGTCTACTTCTACCGTCACATCAGGTCTGTAGCCAACGCCTGGTGCCAGATGTGATCCATATACACACCAGCGAATCCCTTGAACAGCGTTGCATGATATGTGATCCGAGCTGCTCCATTTGGACTACCTTGCATGACACCTACGTCCACCACTGTAGTAGTCAGATCAGCCAGACCCCTCACCCGACCTCCCTCAACAGGGAGCGCAACATCCGCGAGATCTTCGTCATGTACTCCCACACCTTCCCCCACCTGTCGGAGCGCTTTTTCAAGGGCGTGGCCTGGCCCCCGGTGGAGGCTGTGAGCCACCTCGTGGACAATGACCACGTCTTCTGCATGCTGTACAAGGTGGGGCCGCAAGGCCGGGGACTGTGGGAAGGGTCACAATGGCCTGGGCTCACCCTTCGATTGCCAGTTGACATAGTGCGCCCCTCGATGCGGATTCACTCTCATGCTATTCGGCGCCCCCTCAAACGGACACCCCTCACGCATCGCACCCTGGCCCAGGAAATGTGCTTCCGCCACCTGCACGCCGCGGCCAAGCCCACGCTGGCGCACCGCATCGCCTCCTGGGAGAACTACCGCGAGTTCTTCTCGGTCATCCTGTCCAGCCACCTCAACGTCCAGCTTCCCAACCAGTGGCTCTGGGACATGGTGGACGAGTTCGTGTATCAGTACCAGGCTTTTGCGCAGTACCGCGGCAACCTGTCTGGCAAGTCCATTGAGGAGCTCGATGTGCTGGCCGCCAGCCCCAAGGTCTGGGACTCCCAGGTGAGCTGAATACTGGTGGTTGAAGGGATATTGTGGCTGGGCACAGAAGAATAGGTGTGGGAGGGGGAAAGGGTTTTATTGACAAAGGGGCGGATGCGCAGCACGTATTTGGAGGGACCAAGTGCTGCCAGGGGATCTGAACAGTCAGCCTGTGCCTGTACTACCCCTTTGACCTCTACAGACGGTGCTTCAGATCCTCAACGACCTGGTCTCCCAGTCCGACATCCGCGGGATCCTGTCAAAGCCCGGTGGGTTGGGTGTAGGGAAGGGCTCCTGTGCAATTGAGTCGGGGTGTCATGAGCCATTCTGTAGGAGACCGAGGAGCCTGCATGTATGCACTGGAGCCCCTTGTGTTTCCCACTAGAGTCTCTCTCAACCACCGCATGTTCCAGGTGGCGCTGAGGCGCTGTACGTGGGCGAGGGGTACGACCTGCAGTCCAACGTGCAGACCATGCTGGGTTATTTCAGTCTGGTCGGCCTGCTGAGGGTGCACAGCGTGCTTGGCGACTATGTAGCCGGCCTGCAGGTAGGTGGCAGGGTGAACACTGCGGTTTGGGCCCTGTATCATACAAGGCGCTCATGCCATGGCAGCCCTCCTAGTATTGCCTTGTTTGGTAGCAGAGAACCTCCATCAATGCCGCCCAACCCCTCGGCAGGCACTGGCGCCCCTCAACCCCTTCAACCGCCGGCACCTGTTCACGACAAAGATTGCCATGTCCAACATCACCCTTTTCTACTACTCTGGTGAGGCCCCTTGAAGTAGTGGTGCCTTCATAGTCAGAAGGGTGCCTGGCATCAGGGCAGCAGTGCCATTTTGTTGCTGCCGTATGCATGACTGCACTGGTTACAAATTTGTGTTGTAGCATCAACACTTGCAGATTGACAAGTCCAAAGCCATCAATCAAAGCACACTTCGCCCCCCCCTTCCCCCTCCCGACACTTCACAGCCTTTGCGTATTTGATGCTGCAAAGGTATCTGGACGCCGCCAAGTGCCTCAACTTCATCTTGGGCTACATTTCCAAGTATGTGACAGGCTTGGCGGTTGCTTGTGGAAGTCCACTGCCCCTGGCTCGTTCCTCATGCCCTTGCCTGCGGCCGTCGTTGCCGCATGGCTTGGGAAATGTATTGAGAGTTAGCGAAAGGGTCCTCACCGCTCACATTGGTCTCCCATGTCCCCATCCCTTCCTTTCCTCAGGGTAAAGGCGCACCATCAGAGAGGCCCAGGGTACGACCAGATCCTGAAGAAGAACGAGCAGCTGTATGCCTTGCTGGCCATCTCCTGTGAGTCATGGCTGGTGCAGACTGGGGGATCAGCGCTTGTCTCATTGAAGGGCCCTGTGCGGGCATTGCACCCTCTAAAGTGGTGGGCTGGGTTTGTAGCCACGAAGAACGCCCGCTGAACGTGTGGTTTCCAGCTTCTGACAATGGCACCTGCCATCTCATTGAATAGTCCCATCGCCATCCTTACTTACAGCGGCGCTCTGCCCCGCCGTGTCACGGCTGGTGGACGAGAACGTCCAAGTCCTCCTGCGCGAGAAGTAAGTAATTTATGAGTCACTGATGGAATGTTCACGTGAACACCCTGGGGATCCTGGCCTTGGAGCGATGAACATCATCCCCCGCCTGCCAGTGGATTTGGGTGGGGCATGGCAACTGTACATGTTCACGTCCTGTGCATGTCACATGTGCCCTGCCGCAGTGCCCATCCTCGCGTTCCCGCACCAGGTACGGAGAGAAGGTCAGGCTGATGAACAGTGGTCAGCCAGACGCTTACGAGGAGCTCTTTGCCTACGCCTGCCCCAAGTTTGTTTCCCGGCGCTTCGTCGACCCAGCCAATCCTCAGGTAAGATGGTGTGAGAGGTTGTGGGTACATTCAGTGGGCTGTGAGGGGTGCCACCTGTAATCACTTTCGCATGTACAAGTGCCTTGCTTGTCCTCTTGCAACTGGAGTTTCTTCTCATGGCAGTGCTGGCCTTTTGCTTTGGAAGTTGGTGACCTGTGCTAACACAAGAATGTCAGCAGCTCAATAGCCCTTCGACCTGACCCCCTCCTCTTCCCTCCATGCGCCCTCTTCTTCCTGCTTCCCACAGGGCAATGCCAACATGGAGGCGTACAAGCCGCAGCTCAACCAGTTCCTGTCAGTGGTGGAGGCCCAGCGCCATCTGCCCGCGCTCAAGCAGTTTCTGCGGCTGTACACCGTGCGTCAGGCTGGGTTTGGGGGGAAGGGATGAAGCAAGGAGAAGCTTGCGACATGGGCGAGTGGCACCCAGGAAGGGAGCATTGATGTGTGCAAGGAAAGATTTGCTTGCATCTATCCTTGCCAATTTGGGAGGGGAAAAGGAGGCCCTTGGGCCCGGCCCATCCTGGAGCTGCAGCCATGGATGCACTGGAGGACTGCGACGAGGCCTGGCTGCGTTCTCATCTTCCCTCTGCCAATCTCACCCACCCCCACCCAAACTGCACCTAAAAGCACCTCCCTCTCACACACACAGAGCATCACGCTGTCCAAGCTGGCGAGCCTGGCTGAACTGGACGAGGCCAGCCTGCGCGCGCAGCTGGCGCTGATGCATGCCAGCACCCAGGTGGTGACATGGAACGGCGGCGACGCGCTGGCGGGGACACCCCAGCCCGCGGGCGACCTGGACTTTGCGCTGGAGCGGGGGGAGGACGGGCAGGAGATGGTGGTGGTGCAGGAGTCGCGGGCGGCGGGGGCTTCGGGCTCCGCCTTCCTTGTCTCCCACATCCAGAAGCTGCAGGATATCGTGACGGAGCTGGAGGGCATCGTGCTGGCGCCAGCGCCCGGCGCTTCGGCTCCCGCCGTGGCCGCCAACTGAGCCGGCGTTGGTGTGTGACTGGGGTGTGCGCCGAGCGCGACCGTTCCGGCTATGCATGCGACCTGGGGGAATCCCTGCAGGGGCACGCGACATTGGGAGACCCCTGGTTGTCATGGCCTGAATAGGTGCAAGCCAGGCTGGAGCCCGTTACTGCTTAAAGAAAGGGATCCAGCAGTTCCTGCTCGCTCCTTTCTGATGTACAGTGTGCATCGATGTGGGACCATTCACAGCAGGCAGAGGGAGTAGAGGGCACCTGCTGATGGCCAGCCAGGCACAACCCCCCCAAGCCCCTTTTTGTTGAGGACCCTATGTTCATGGGTCGGTGCGTAGGGCGGGGCTGCGTGCGCACTGCTTTGGCGGCGTGGTGGGTGCCAGCGTGAGGATGCTGAGGGCAAAGTCCAGCAACCGGCCCCGGTCCGTCGCTGCGGTGGACAGGTTGAGGCAGCAGATGCGCCGCCCGTTGTCGTCGAGGCAGGCTGCTTGGGCGTGACAGGGGTAGGTGGGTATGGGGGTCTTGATGGCGACTGGCCAGGAAAGGGTGCGGGCCATGCCTGCACTGGCATGTGCAGTTAACAAGCAAGATGCGGGCGAGCAGGCGGGGCATGTTGCTGCAGCGTCTAGGAGGCCGGGTGAGGGTTGCGCGCCTCGCTGCACGTTCTTCGGCAGGGTACCTGGGGTAGTCACTTCCCATCCCATTTCCCCTTGGACTCCCTCCCCCCTTCACTCACCCAGCTTGGCCTTCAGGCCGGTCCAGATGCCGATCTCCTCGCTGGTCCACGTGTGGCACGCCAGGATCTGCTCCATGAGAAAGTACAGCGCCATGGTGTCCTGGGCCACCTGGGCCGCCGCCGGTCTGGGCGGGCACTGGGTGACCAGGGGTGGCAGGCTGGTCCATGCCGAGGCCAGCGCCTCGCCGGACGAGGGCGGGGGGCATGGGTCCGAAGGAAACTGGCTGGCAGCGCAGGGCAGCGCCCCCCGGGGTTTGAACAGGGTGGGCAGGGGGTGCCGAGCGGCGGCGACCCCTCCCCAACCCTGCTGCGGCTCCAGCAGGGCCAGCGCGGCGCGATGGGGGTGCTCGTTTCTTGGCTCGCCACCGGCGGACTCCTTGACCGGGGGTTTGGCTTCGTCGATCTTCAAACCCGCCAGAGTCCCTCCGGACCCCGGCTCCGGCTTCGCGACCCCTTCCTGGCCCAGGATCGGCCCCAGCGCCCCGCCCCCCAGCAGCGCCGGGGTGCCGTGGATGCCCACGTCCTCGGCCACCGCCGCCAGCACCTCGAACCTTTCAAAGCCGGCGTCCTCGTCGCTGCCCTGGCGGGAGGCGGAGCGCCCATGTGCTATGCAGCCCGAGGCATAGCAGCCCGCGTCGGCCTCCTGCACATGTGTGGGGACCGAGGGGAGGCCTGTGGTACGACCTGAGGCACAGTGCAGGGGCACATCACCTTCCATCAGCAAGCCAGGACCCTGGCTCCACTCTCCGGCCGGGGCCAGCTCCCCAACCACACCGATTGCGTGCGTGGCACTGGAACCCGCTGCCAGTGGATGACGTCACGGCGGCGATGCACCAGGATCTGGTCGCCCACGGCCAGGCTGGAATCCAGCAGCCACCGCTTGTAGGCAGGACCCTGTGTTGGTATGTGGGGATGGGGAGCTTCGGTTGGACTTGGCGACACGCCTCTGTAGACCCAAGGATGGGCGTGAGCAATGCAGACACCCAAGCTGACACACTGGCGTGCCTGGTCCTACTGCCTCTCCTCATGTGGCACAGGGTCTGCCCTGGACCCCATGTATCAACCCTCCTCGCTGGGCCTCCAAGCAAGAGGCTCCCTTCTTCCTATGCACCTCCTTCCTGGTCAATCCTCACAAACTCACGGTTATGTAGTGGACCTTGGCGTTCTCACAAAAGACGACATCCAGGGCCAGGTCCTGACCCATGTGAGGGTCAAAGACTTGAAGTGTGCAGTTGGGCGTGGGAGCCTGGCCACTCAGCGATTCGTACAGCCACTCTGTCGGGATTATGGGGAGGTGGGACTTGCGTGACAAGCAAGAGCAGGGCCGGGAGCCCTCCCTTGAGCTGCAGACTCCACATACCAGTGGGCTCTGGGCATGAGAGACACCTCAGCATCTGCACCCCTCACCAGGGATGGGGCAGTGGAAGTGGGACAGGTTGGTGCGGTACACGGTCTTCAGTGCCTGCCCAGGCCCCACTTCCCTCCAGCGGTCCTGGTGCACAGGTGCCTGCCGCGCAGTGTGTCGGAGGGCCTGGAGGGAGCAGGATGGCACCAGACTGAGCAGACGGGGCGTTCCACCCAAGTGATGCGGTGGGGGCGTTCTGGGGAGCGTACTTGATGACTGAGGGGCAGCATTGATAATTATCAGGGCATCAGACACCCCTGCCCGCAGTACTCTCCAGGAAAGCACGAAATCTCATCATACACCAACTCACAAATGCGCTGCGGCCCTCTTCCACGTCAGCATCCTCCTCAACCTGTGAGGGAATGTCGAGTATGTTGGTCTCAACAGACTATCGAGGCTGCATGATACAATATCACTCTTGAGCGAGCCCGTGGAATCAAAGGCAAAGTGTCCATGTTCATAGCAGTAAGCCCCCTCACCATTGTCTGTGCTCGTAAGCCAGTCCTCGCTGGGTGGCCTTTGGGAGGGCCGCTGACAGGGGAGCAGATGAAGCTCACGATAGCTGTAAGGGGGTCCTTCCTGAAGGTCAGGACATCGCCTTCCCCAATACCATACTTGTCCCACAGCATCAGGAAGTCTCCCTGCAGGGGAGGAGAATGGGTGCAATCTACTGGATATTGGCAATGCAAAGAGAGCATCAAGTTCACCCCCTTTGAAACGTCTGCTTGCTTGACAGGGAGTTGTGTGACTTAGGGTTGAAGTACACGTGCTCCCCTTTAATCCTCCACCAATCACCCCCCACCCTGTACCTGCAGCGTGTACTGCACCCTGTTGTCATTTCGGAGCTCCATGGAGATCAGGCAGTCAAAAATTTCCCCCTCGGAATCCAGGATGGTGGCGCTCCCCTGGCAGCCAAACAGCTCTCGATGCACCTTGTCTGCGCACGGGTGTGTGGAATAGCGCATGGCATGGGAGGCGGGAAGGGAGTGAGCTGTAGGAGCTTGAAGCGCTGCCTCGATGGCAGCAAAGCCAGGCTTCAGCCCATGAAAGCTGGGAGGCTGAGTCACAGCCTGGCGCACACTCTGCGTCGCCTCCTACCCTGCCCAACGTCAGGGCTCACTTGCAAAGTGTACCATGCGATGCTCACACCACCATTGTGGCACCGCCTTGATCCAGGTGTCCCGATCCTTCTTCTGCCAGTCTGTGCGGGGCCGCAGCGGCTCAGCACATGCCCGCGACTTCTTCGCCGGTTGTAGCCCGGGGGGGGCTCCCAGCGACCTGGGTCTCTGATCCCGCGCTGTGGAATGGATGTGGAGCACGCATGTTTGCAGAGTTTCCTGCTGGGCTCCACGTTGTGGCCTGAATCTTTAATGAGCTAGCAGCCTTTGATGCCTCCAATGGATGTGCATAACAATGTCCTATCACCTGGCCTCTTCCGTGGCAGTGAAATGGAGCTTTCCAGCGAGTGCGCGTCTTCCATACCGCTGTGGGGCCGGACGAGATTGTCTGATCTGTCCATCGTGGACGAATTCGTCACCCGTCGCTGCATGCAAGCATCACGCGCTTGGGACTGCAGTCCCTCCGGATGCGTCGCGATCCCTTGCTTCTCTTCATGAATCGCTCCAATGGCCTGGGGATGGCCTGGATACTGCGAGGGACCAATTGAGGGGGCGAGTCTCAGCAACCAAGTCGGAGTGCCGTTTCGGAGCCGGAGCCAGTGTAACCTCCCCCGGCGTCCTTGTGGATGATGTACACACCAGTTCAACACCCACCCACCTCCATTTCGATATAATTAGTGCTTTGGGTGTCGCAGCCGATCCGGTCTTGCAAGCTCGGGCAAGTCTGCAGGGGTCTGCGTGCAGAAGTGCAGGTTTTGTCTCGTGCAGTTCGTGCGGCAATCTAGGGCCGCTGTTCTACACGAACGCCACAATAATGCCGGTATAATGAGGTATTATACGCGGTACATGCCCTTCTTCTTACGTAGCTGCTCTCGCTCTGCATGCTAAACTGCGCCCGACTTGCAAAAAGTTGACCATGACGGTTCCGGTTGGTGGGGTCCCAGGTGCGGTGATGCCCCGACATCCCGCCTCTGACCCCCGCCACGAAGTCTCCATGCAGAAGCACAGCGCCCTTGACGAGGTAATGGCAAGCAAGCCAGTTCCGAAACACGGACTTTCACCTCTGATTGCAAAGCACAGGGGTGGAATCCTCTTGGAAGACAGCCAGGCATCCCAGAGTCATTTTGCTGTCGACCATGTCTGCCTGCCGGCACATCCACCCCTCCTCTCCACTGTCAGAGTGACGCACTACATCAAGGGGTCAGGGCATCGTGGCATCGCCACTTGCGTGCGCCAGCCAGTCACGACGTCGTCATATTGGAAAAGAGGGCCGAGGGGTCGACAGAGTGAACGTGGGGGGAGGGGGTGCTTCATGTGGTTGCTGGCCCACCTTGCTCAGCGTCGGGCGCGTTTTCCTCCCCGCCGACTCGTGAGCTCCTGGGTGGCCTCCGAGTCGTCGCTCATCCCCCCCTCGCTCACCTGGAGGGTGGGGGGTGGTACAGGATGGGTTTGTGGTGGAAGGCCGGTGGCAGGGGGGGGATACCGGGTTCCAAAGTCTGGAGCCACTGGATTCAATTCCGTCGCGAGGTAGGCGAACAAGGCATCCAGGGCACAAAACCGAGCATGACCGTCTCTTGGGCCCCTTCCCTCAACCCCTCCCTGCAGCCGTCCCACGAAAACGCCCGATTGGCCCCCACAACCCTAAACCCCCACAGCACACCGGCCACCAACCACCAGCCACTCACAGTGGCCTCCGAGTCCGCGGTGCCCCCCTCCAACCCCGCGCTGCCTTCGTCGGCCAGGCCACCGCTGCCCGCCGCCCTGCGTCGGATGCGCGTCTTCAGCTCCCGGTCGTCGTGGTTGCTGCAGATCCAGGGCCCGCCCAGCGCGCCGTGGCAGCCGGAGCACTCGCGGTGCGCAGAGACGTTGCAGCCGGAGGGGTGCTCGCAGCACAGCAGGTCCCCCGCCAACAGGCAGACGGAGCACTGGTAGCCCCACTTGCACTCCGCCACCAGCTCCGGCGGCGCCAGCGCGTCCATGGCCGCCGCCGCGCGGCCCGAGGGGAAAGCCTCGCGCCCCATGGCCTTCAGCACTACGCGCACACCGTCGTCGGTCTTGGCCTTGCCCGTGCGGATCATCATGGGGCGCAGGGAGGGCGCCGGCGCCTCGCCCTCGCCCGCGCGGCGTCGCCCCGCCGCGCCCGCCGCCGCCGCCGCGCGCTCCGATCGGGCGCGCTCGCGCTCCTCCGCCTCCCAGCGCCGCCGCTCCTCGGCCAGCGTGATGTAGCGCTGCAGCATGGGCCCCGCACGGTCGCTGAGCAGGAGGGCGGAGTAGGACACCTGGGCGGCCGTCGCGCAGGCGCGCGTGGCCTGGACCCAGGCCGCGCGCTCGCGCGCGGAGCGCCACAGCCGCGCTGGGCGGCGCATGCGCTTCTCGCGCAGGAAGGCGTGCTCCGCGTCGGAGTCGTCCAGGTCGTCGTCGCGCGTGACGGGGCGGAAGGGCGCCGGCGTGCCCGCCGTCTCGCCCTCCTCCCCCTCCTCCCCCTCGCACGTCGTGCCCGTCGCCTCGCCCGCGGCCCCCGTGCCGGACGCCTGCGGCGTCGGCTGCGCGGGCGTGGGCGGCGTCGTGGCCGGGCTGGGGGTCGTGGACGGGCCGGGCGCCGCGACCGGAGCGGCCGCCTCCACTCCTGCGCCGGGGAGAGCCGCGGCTGCATGCCCAGCCGAATCGGGCGCCGCGGCATCGGTCCCCTTGGCAACCTGGGCCTCTGCCGGCACCGGCTCAGCTCCGGCAGACCCGGGCCCCTCCATGCCCTGCATGGGCTCCACGCCCACGCCGGGCTCGGCGCGTGTAGGCCCTGTGCTTGCCGTCGCCCCAGGTTTTGCCTCCGGCTCGTCTGCCGCCGCCTCGCCCATCAAGATCTGGATCTCCCGGTCTGTGGCGCCTGTGTGGCGGAGGTTGTGGATAGTGGTTCGGTTTCACAGGAGAATCTCCGCCTTCTGCTATCACACTGGGCGGCCCCGCAGAGCACCCTTCGTGTTGGTAGCTGATTTCGTCCTGGGCAACCCAGCCTAGGGCACATTGCCTCGCAGCGACACCCTGACTGATCCTTACGCCTGCCCTTCGTACACAACTGAACCTTCAATCTTCCCCCCCCTCCCCCTATCCCAGCCACCCCACAAATGCACATGCCGCACCTGGCGGAAGGCCCTCGCCCGCGGTGCAGTAGACCTTTTCCAGCTCCAGCATGGCATGGCGCAGGTCCTCGGGGGTGTCGCAGGCACGCAGCGTCTTCCGCATGGCCTTGGCGTCAAACTCCAGCTCCACCCCCACCTCCACCGCCTCGGCCAAAAAGTTGTCCAGCCGCTCCTTGGCCTCGGCCAGGGCATTGCGGACTGGAGGATGGGTGCGGTTGTGGGATGGGATGCGATTCGAGGGAGAAAGGCAGGCGGGTGCCAAAAGGTTGCATGCAAGTCCAAGCCTTCACAAAGTTGAGCCGATTCCTGGCCTGGCAGACGGGCGCTTGCCGACGTCACCTTCAGGCCCGCCTCTCTCCCTTCCCTCTTCATCAAGATGAATCCCCCCCTCCCCAGAGAACCCAGTCCCGCTTCCCTGCCCATTTCTGCTCACCCACACCCTCCTCCAGTTCGGGCAGCGTCCTGACTGCCATGCGCTTGTCGCGCGGGACGGGCCGCGCGTACCCCTCCAGGCTGTAGGCCGTGCCCTCCGCCTGCGCCATGCAGGCCACGATGGCGGCGTAGCGCTTGCGCAGCGCGCCGTGCAGCACGCGCTCGCGCGGCCCGCGCCGGTTCAGCCGCGCCAGCAGCTCGTCCAACTGCTCCTTGCTCCTCAGCGCCGCGGGCGGGGCCGCGTCGGGGAAGTCCACCATGACAATGCCCGGCGCGGCTGCAGAGGTGGGCGAGGGGATGCATGGTTGGAGTGGCCTCAGATGGTGCTAGCCAGCAGGAAACTTTACTCGAGCGTCTCAGGGCAAAACGCACATCTCGGGCATGTCTGCGCCTGGTCACACATCGGTCACGCATCGAGCACTCCAGGGCCACCCTCTCTCCCCCAGGTCATACATGCGAGCCACCAGTAGCGCCGGTGGAATCGGTCAGTGCCCAGGGGGTCCGCTCTGCTGGATCGCTCCGCCAGCCTGCCCTCGTACTCGGCCTCCCGTGCAGCCCAGGCCTGCTGCGCCTCATCCAGCTCCTCAGTCCCGGCTGCGGCGAGTGGAAAGCAGGAATTTTCGCACGGCCCCATGTCGTCGCGAGGCCGGCAGAGGGAGCAGGCCGGCTGTGATGCAGGTGTGCGACGATCGCCCGCTGCCGGGAAAGGGAGTCACCGCATGTTCATCATTCACTCGCATCTCCCACACCTCCTCACCGTCGTCGTCGCCGTCCTCGCCGGCCTCGGCCGCCGCCTGGTCCTCCAGGGCCTGCAGCTCCTCCTCGGTCGGGTCGGCAGCCGTGGTCGACTTCCTGGCCGCCTTCTTCTTCTTCCCAGACGTGGGCGCGGCCACCGCCGTCTCCCCCTCGCCCCGCCGCGCTTTCCTCCATGCCATCTGGTAGACAGGGGGCAGAGGAGCGTGAGGCCGGGGCACGCCCTGCGATTTCCCATTCCATTCGCCGCCCCCGCGCCAGCTGTGTCACTTGGGAGAGGCGCGCGCTCGCCACCGGCACCAATCACCACCCTTCCCACCCCTCACCTGCTCTTTGAAGAGCTCGGTCTGGATGCGGATGGCATCCTGCAGCCGCACGTTGATGTCGTTGCGTAGCGCGTAGCCCTGGGAGATGTCGTAGCACAGCGTGCACAGCAGGCGCAGGTGCAGCTCGGCTGCGGGGTGGGTTTGTTGGGCGTTTGCATGAATACAGGGAGGTCAAGTCACATGCCCGTGTGGCACATGAGGGATGCATGGTCGGGCGCACAACACTTGCTCAAGGCTCTCGCTGAGTACACTCCCCCTCCCCCTCCCCATCTTCCCCAGCGACGGACGTTCAAGCTGGTGCCAGGCCGTGGTTTCCAGCTTGCGCGCTGCCAGCAGGGCCACCTGGTCGTTGTCCAGGGACAGGGGGCAGGCGTCCTCGGCGGGGGGCCCCTGGTCGGCCCGCGTGGTCAGCAGGTACCTCCGCAGGATCTCGGGCCAGGTGGAGGCGGTGAGCACCCTGCTCCACCGGTGGCTGCGCGCCTTGGCGGGCGGGTCGTGGTTGTACTGCTCGATCAAGCAGCACTGTAAGGGAAAGGCGGGAGGGGGAGGGGTGTAAGGACCACACGCCGGGTGTTCATGAGGTGGCGGAGGGAAGGAAGGGCCCACGGCACTGGGCCTTGCATGGCATGGCACGCAGCCCCCAGGGCTCTGCCTGACGAGCGCCTGCCGAACGCTGCAGACCCATTGCGCCTACGACGCTGGATGCCTTCACTGGACGCCATCCTCTGGCACACCATGATCTCAACCACAAATCCGGGACCCGCCACGCCCCTCACCAGGACCAGCTGGTTGTACAGGCCGCCCAGGCCCTCGCCGTCCAAGGGCCACCGCACGCTGCTCATCACCGCTGGCAGGTCCAGGGTGGGAGCCTCGCAGGCGCCGCCAAAGAGCTGCAGGAACTCGGCCACGTCCAGCGCGCTGGCCAGGGAGGCCTGCGTCGGGGCGGGCGGGGCAGGGTGAGCGCGGAGCGTCGACGACAGTCCCCCAGGGCGGTCGTCGCCCTCGGCCACGTCATCACGGCACGTCATGGGCCTGGGATACCTCCACACACCCGTCCTCCTGTCCCGAGCCTCTGCATTGCACACCCCGACACCATCGCCAGCGTCTCCCCACCCCCAAACACCCTGCCGCTTTGAAACGACCACCCCCCCCCTCCACACCTGCTCCTTGCCGTCCTCCAGCAGGCGTGGCGGCGTGCTGGGGCCGTCGATGATCAGCTGCAGCCGCTCGATCGCCTCCTGGGTCTCAGCCGCGCGCCTCTCCGCCTCGCTGCCCTCCGCGGGGCCATCCTCGGCCGGTGCGTCCTGGGGAGCGGCCCCGGGCTCGCCTTCTTCCCCCAGCTCCGCCTCGCCCTGGGGCTCCTCCTTCGGCAGAGCGTGCGCCCCAGCCTCCCGCCCAGGCTCGGGCTCGACGTCGTCCCGCGCGGCTGCCGCGCCGTCCTCGCCCGCTTCCGCCGTCACGGCGAGCCTCAGCTCCGCGGCCCGGGCCTGGAGCAGGGAGAGGTGCTCCCGCTCCTCCTCCACCACGTCCCAGTCGTCCAGGGGGGCGCGCGCCTTGGCCCCGCCCCCGGCCCCGCCCGCGGCCGCGGCGCCCTTGGCCCCCGCCGCGCCGCCGGCCAGCGCGGCCCCCGACCCCGGCCCCACGCCGTCGCCGCGTCGCCGGTCCTTCTCCTCCCGCGCCAGCAGGCGCTTGAGCAGGCGCTCCTCGGCCTCCTCTCCCGCGCCGCGGCGCGGTCCAGCGCCTCGCGCCGCCGCGCCTCCAAGTCCACGACGCGGCGCAGTGCGGCCTGCGTGGCCTCCACGCACTTGGGGCAGGCCCAGTCGCCCGTGGGGAGCTCGGCCCAGGCCGCGCCCAGGCAGGCCGCGTGGTAGGCGCGGGGCAGGTGTCGCAGAGGAGCAGCGGGCTGCCCTCGGGGTGCGTCACGCGGTGGCACTTGGGGCACTTGAAGCTGTTGCGCGCCGCGCGCGGCTTGGAGCGCTCCTCCTGCAGTCGGCGCACCGCCTCGGC
The DNA here is from genome assembly GCF_000733215.1 of Auxenochlorella protothecoides. Taxonomy (NCBI): domain Eukaryota; kingdom Viridiplantae; phylum Chlorophyta; class Trebouxiophyceae; order Chlorellales; family Chlorellaceae; genus Auxenochlorella; species Auxenochlorella protothecoides. The sequence goes on from NW_011934129.1 coordinate 207,810, forward strand.
CAGCTGCGTCTCCACCAGCGCCAGCGCCTTGTCCTGCGTGGGCGGGGCCGGGGCGGCCAGCGCGGGGCCCGCGGCCGCCGACGGCGCCGCGCCCCCGCCGCCACCGCCCGCCCCCGCCGCCGCCAGCTCGGCCACGCCCTCCAGCGGGACCAGGGCGCGCAGGGCGAAGCGGCCGGGCCCCACGCGCACGAAGGCGGGGTCGTGGCCGCAGGTGCTGGCCACGCTGTTGCGCGCCGCGCGCGTGTCGTCCCAGGCGCGCAGGCCCGCGTCCACGATGCGCCCCGCCGCGTCCACGATGGTCAGCCCCGCCGGCCCGGCGTCGCGCAGCACGCAGAACACCGCGTGCTTGATGGAGCCGGGCTGGATGCGGCGCTCCACGTCGCCCAGCGACTCCACCAACAGCTCCGCGCCCTGCAGCGCGCCCACGCCGTCCACCACGTCAGGCGGCGCGTCGCCCGCGCCCGGCGCCAGCGCTGGAGCCGCCGGGTTGACGCCGCCCGCTGTGGCGGGGGCGGCGGCGCGCGCATCCGTGGCACCCTCCATCGAGGCCGCGTCCAGCGCGCCGCCCGGCACCGCAGCGCCCAGGCCGCCGCCGCCGGCGCGCGCGGGTTTGCCCACTGCGGGAGGCCGGGGGCCGCGCTTGGCGGGCAGCTTCCCGCCGGCAGGGCCCTTGCCTCCCGGCGCCGGCGCCGCCCCAGGACCAGCGCCAGGGCGGTACTCGTCGTCGTCGGACTCGCTGTTGTCGCCGTTGGGGTCTCGCAGTCCGGCCCCGGCCTCGTCCACGTACTGCGCGACGCCGCCCTCGGCCGCGGCGATGGCGCGCGCCAGGTCGGCGTCGGCGTCCACGCCCTCCCAGCCGCGCGCCTTGCCGCGCGCGGGGCGCAGGCGGGCGGCCAGCGGCGCAGGCAGCTCCGCCGCCAGCCCATGCTTGGCGGCCCAGTGCGGCCGCACCACCCACAGGCAGGCCAGGCCGGGGACGGAGGCCACGGGCTCGGGCTCGGCCAGCGCCGCCACCCAGCGCCGCAGCAGGGCCGGGGTCAGGCGGTCCAGGAAGGACGGCTCGGGGCGGCGCAGGCTGGAGGAGGGGACGGGCACGGCGCCGCCGGCGGGCAGGCCGGCGGGGCCCATGGGCAGGACCTCGTACTCGGCGGGCAGCCCGTCCGCGCCCAGGCGGGGGCCGGCACGCTGCACCAGGCACGGCACGAGACCCGCGCCCGCGATCGCGGCGGCCACGGGCTCGCCCTGCAATGGGGTGGTCGGGGGGGGAGGGTGACGTCGCGATGCAGACTCGGCAGTGCAGCCAGGTGCCAGGCGGGGAGAATGGCCGCCGTCAGTCCAGCCCTGTTCGTCTGCATGCAAGACCCAGCCACACACCGGCACCAGGTGCGACTGCATGTGGCTGATGATGGTGGCACACAGCACGTCCAGGGGCTCCGTGGAGTGGTGCACCAGTCGCAGGGCTGGCTCCTCACACACCGCCGGGAACTGGGGAGGGGGCAACAGGGGGGGCTGATCATAACCAGATAGAGCGCAAACGGAACTGCATTAAGCAGCGGCAGGCAGTGAGCTCCCTGGCAGCCCCACGCTCGTGCCCACAAACACTCCAATACACACCTGGTCGATGAGGGACTGCACGCCATACTCGCTGGTCACCGCCTCCTCATACGTCAGCCCCGAGACTCGGGAGTATCTGCAGCTCCACTCACGCTGCCTGTGGGCGGTTATCTGCCGCGTGTAGTCCCTGAGGGAGGGTGGGTCCAGTGGCAAGATCACATCGCCGGCCAGGCTTCCCCGCACCGACAAATGGTACCCCAGCCCCACCCCGCATGCAGGGCTGGCATGCAGCCGGAGTGTCGTTGGGGAGCGGTGTGAGGGCATCCCGACACTCCATTCCGGCCACCCCGGCCCATCGGGGACCCGGTGTGTCCCGCAGTCGCAGCGGCAGTGCCGATCACCCCGCCCTCCCTGGCCATGATCAGGCACATCTGCAATGCCCAGAAAACTCACTCATACTCCCGGAAAATCTGCCCCGTGTAGCGGCAGACGAAAACCTCCTCGTTGGGCCGCAGGCTGGGTGGCAGCTCCAGCCGGGGCTGGCTGGGCGCCCCCTCGCTGGCTGGCATGGTTGCGGTGGACTAGCCGTTGCCCGGCATCAGATGCATCGCGGGCTTTGGCATCAGGCATCTCTGGAGCTGCGGCGCGGGCTTCGAGCCCAGGCCCTGTCAAAGCTCGGGTCCGGGTCAAATCCAAATCAAACACCGGCCTCGCGGGGGGAGGGGTCGACATCCCCGATCCGGGGCATGCCGGGTGAGAAACAGCCTGACGACACCTCGCATGCACCCTGAAACTATTTCGAGGTGTTAATCGGACAGACTCAAGATGTCTGGTGTCGTGTGCACGCAGCCATCGCACCCCTCCGCCCCCGCACCCGGCTCTGAATATTTCAGCTGGTGGTGGTGTTGCAGGCCACTCGGTACAAATGCTGGTCAGTAACCACTTTGTAATCAGTGATTCAAGTGTCAAGATGATTCAGTCTCCCACCCGTGCCCAGCGGGTCTCTCACTGTGCCCAGCGGCAGTCACGACTCCAGCCTGAGCTGCTCCGCCCCGGCCCATGGCGACCCAGGCCGGTCAATTATCATGAGCCTGAAACCCCCCTCGTAGTCCCACTCCCGTCCCTTCACCCCCATGTCTTGGGGCTGGGGCTGGGCCGGGTGTGAGGTGAGGCGCATGGCCCTGGACGCCACCTCTGCTTCAAACTCCGTGAAGATCGCCTGGCACGCATGGGGATTGGTGGGGGACTGTCTGCGCGCACGCATGGTTGTACTGCAAGGGTTCCTGCTCGCTGCATGGCACCAGAGGTGGCCATGCAGCCGCGGGGTTTGCCAGGGAACACCTGTGTGCATCATCCAGCATGCCGCGAGGCAAGGCACTGCTCCCGTGAACCCCCATCAGCGCCCACCTGCTCCCGGACGGCGCAGCAGATGAGGGCGCCGCCGCCCTCCGCCAGCCGCTCCTCCAGCACGGCCGCCACGCTGGCTGCCATCCAGCCCTCGTACAGGATGTCTGTCCCCAGGATGACCTCGAAGCGCTCGTCGGCGGGGCCCATGGGCGGTGCCACGGAGGGCGGGGGGGGTTCCGAAGACGCTGCCCTCACTGGCCCTCGCGCTGCATTCCAGTCCAGGAAGCGCACGGCCGCGCACCCCGCCTCCCAGCCCTCCGTCGCGGCCTCAGCGGCCATCAGCGCTCGTCGCTTCTGTGGAGCCCCCTTCCCCCGGACCCTCGCCCAGGGTCAGATGCATGCTGGTCACCAGGCACAGCAGCACGGCGTCCAGGTAGTCGGTCAGCACCACACGCGCGGCGCCCAGCCGCGCCGCCGCCAGGCCGCACGCGCCGCAGCCGGCGCCCAGCTCCAGCACGCTGCGCCCAGCCACCATGTCGGGGTGTGCCGCCAGCAACCTGTGCATGGGGGCGGAGGGGGCGGAGG